>NW_027490464.1:0-210732 GCF_050948175.1 Xylocopa sonorina
CTTATGATTCTTAAAACGCGACATCCTATCTCATTTCTATGTTTCATGGTAAGATATAATATGATTTGCGAAGCGTTATGTATTCCTCGTCTACAATTCAAATGAATGTAAATGCGATACTTCCTTGCTAGGAAATAGCGTCTGCAGATGTCTAGGTATCGTAGCGATAGAGTTCTAATGCTTCTTAAAACGCGATATCGCATCTCATTTCTATTTTTCATGGTAAGATATAATATGATTTGCGAAGTGTCATGTATTCCTCGTCTACACTTCAAATGAATGTGAATGCGACACTTCCTCGCTAGGAAATAGCGTTTGCAGATGTCTAGGTATCGTAGTAATAGAGTTATTATGATGCTTAAAACGCGATATCGCATCTCATTTCTATGGTTTATGGTAAGATATAATATGATTTGCGAAGTGTCATGTATTTCTCGTCTACACTTCAAATGAATGTAAATGCGACACTTCCTTGCAAGGAAATAGCGTCTGCAGATGTCTACGTATCGTAGCAATTTAGTTCTAACTCTTCTTAAAACGCGATATCGCATCTCATTTCTATGTTTCATGGTAAGATATAATATGATTTGCGAAGTGTTATGTATTTCACGTCTACACTTCAAATGAATGTAAATGCGACACTTCCTTGCAAGGAAATAGCGTCTGCAGATGCCTAGGTATCGTAGCGATAGAGTTCTAATGCTTCTTAAAACGTGATATCGCATCTCATTTCTATGTTTCATGGTAAGATATAATATGATTTGCGAAGTGTTATGTATTCCTCGTCTACACTTCATATGAATGTAAAAGCGACACTTCCTTGCAAGGAAATAGTGTTTGCAGATGTCTACGTATCGTAGCAATAGTGTTCTTATGATTCTTAAAACGCGATATCGTATCTCATTTCTATGTTTCATGGTAAGATATAATATGATTTGCGAAGTGTTATGTATTCCTCGTCTACAATTCAAATGAATGTAAATGCGACACTTCCTTGCAAGCAAATAGCGTTTGCAAATATCTACCTATCGTAGCAACAGAGTTCTTATGATTCTTAAAACGCGATATCGCAACACATTTCTATGTTTCATGGTAAGATATAATATGATTTGCGAAGTGTTATGTATTCCTCGTCTACGATTCAAATGAACGTAAATGCGACACTTCCTTGCAAGGAAATAGCGTTTGCAGATGTCTACGTATCGTAGCAATGGAGTTCTTATGATACTTAAAACGCGATATCGCATCTCATTTCCATGTTTCATGGTAAGATATAGTATGATTTGCGAAGTGTCATGTATTCCTCGTCTACACTTCAAATGAATGTAAATGCGACACTTCCTTGCAAAGAAATAGTGTTTGCAGTGGTCTACGTATCGTAGCAATAGATATCTAATGCTTCTTAAAACGCGATATCGCATCTCATTTCTATGTTTCATGGTAAGAAATAATATGATTTGCGAAGTGCTATGTATTCCTCGTATACGATTCAAATGAATGTAAATGCGACACTTCCTTGCAAGGAAATAGCGTTTGCAGATGTCTACGCATCGTAGCAATAGAGTTCTTATAATTCTTAAAACGCGATATCGCATCCCATTTCTATGTTTCATGGTAAGATATAATATGATTTGCGAAGTGTTATGTATTCCTCGTCTACACTTCAAATGAATGTGAATGCGACACTTCCTCGCTAGGAAATAGCGTTTGCAGATGTCTACGTATCGTAGCAATAGTGTTCTTATGATTCTTATAACGCGATATCGCATCTCATTTCTATGTTTTATGGTAAGATATAATATGATTTGCGAAGTGTTATGTATTCCTCGTCTACACTTCAAAGGAATGTAAATGCGGCACTTTCTTGCAAAGAAATAGCGTTTGCAGATGTCTACGTATCGTAGCAATAGATTTCTAATGCTTCTTAAAACGCGATATCGCATCCCATTTCTATGTCTCATGGTAAGATATAATATGATTTGCGAAGTGTTATGTATTCCTCGTCTACACTTCAAATGAATGTAAATGCGACACTTCTTTGCTAGGAAATAGCGTCTGCAGGTGTCTAGGTATCGTAGCAATAGAGTTCAAATGCTTCTTAAAACGAGATATTGCATCTCATATCTATGTTTCATGGTAAGATATAATATGATTTGCGAAGTGTTATGTATTCCTCGTCTACACATCAAATGAATGTAAATGCGACACTTCCTTGCTGGGAAATAGCGTATGCAGATGCCTAGGTATCGTAGCGATAGAGTTCTAATGCTTCTTAAAACGCGATATCGCATCTCATTTCTATGTTTCATGGTAAGATATAATACGATTTGCGAAGTGTTATGTATTCCTCGTCTACAATTCAAATGAATGTCAATGTGACACTTCCTTGCTAGGAAATAGCGTCTGCAGATGTCTAGGTATCGTATCGATAGAGTTCTAATGCTTCTTAGAACGCGATATCGCATCTCATTTCTATGTTTCATGGTAAGATATAATATGATTTGCGAAGTGTTATGTATTCCTCGTCTACACTTCAAATGAATGTGAATGCGACACTTCCTCGCTAGGAAATAGCGCTTGCAGATGTCTACGTATCATAGCAATAGTGTTCTTATGATTCTTAAAACGCGATATCGTATCTCATTTCTATGTTTCATGGTAAGATATAATATGATTTGCGAAGTGTCATGTATTCCTCGTCTACGATTGAAATGAACGTAAATGCGACACTTCCTTGCAAGGAAATAGCGTTTGCAGATGTCTACGTATCGTAGCAATGGAGTTCCTATGATACTTAAAACGCGATATCGCGTCTCATTTCTATGTTTCATGGTAAGATATAATATGATTTGCGAAGTGTTATGTATTCCTCGTCTACGATTCAAATGAACGTAAATGCGACACTTCCTTGCAAGGAAATAGCGTTTGCAGATGTCTACGTATCGTAGCAATGGAGTTCTTATGATACTTAAAACGCGATATCGCATCTCATTTCCATGTTTCATGGTAAGATATAATATGATTTGCGAAGTGTCATGTATTCCTCGTCTACACTTCAAATGAATGTAAATGCGACACTTCCTTGCTGGGAAATAGCGTCTGCAGATGCCTAGGTATCGTAGCGATAGAGTTCTAATGCTTCTTAAAACGCGATATCGCATCTCATTTCTATGTTTCATGGTAAGATATAATATGATTTGCGAAGTGTTATGTATTCCTCGTCTACAATTCAAATGAATGTAAATGTGACACTTCCTTGCTAGGAAATAGCGTCTGCAGATGTCTAGGTATCGTATCGATAGAGTTCTAATGCTTCTTAGAACGCGATATCGCATCTCATTTCTATGTTTCATGGTAAGATATAATATGATTTGCGAAGTGTTATGTATTCCTCGTCTACACTTCAAATGAATGTGAATGCGACACTTCCTCGCTAGGAAATAGCGCTTGCAGATGTCTACGTATCATAGCAATAGTGTTCTTATGATTCTTAAAACGCGATATCGTATCTCATTTCCATGTTTCATGGTAAGATATAATATGCTTTGCGAAGTGTCATGTATTCCTCGTCTACACTTCAAATGAATGTAAATGCGACACTTCCTAGCAAGGAAATAGCGTTTGCAGATGTCTACGTATCGTAGCAATGGAGTTCTAACTGTTCTTAAAACGCGATATCGCATCTCATTTCTATGTTTCATGGTAAGATATAATATGATTTGCGAAGTGTTATGTATTCCTCGTCTACACTTCAAATGAATGTGAATGCGACACTTCCTCGCTAGGAAATAGCGCTTGCAGATGTCTACGTATCATAGCAATAGTGTTCTTATGATACTTAAAACGCGATATCGCATCTCATTTCCATGTTTCATGGTAAGATATAATATGATTTGCGAAGTGTCATGTATTCCTCGTCTACACTTCAAATGAATGTAAATGCGACACTTCCTTGCTGGGAAATAGCGTCTGCAGATGCCTAGGTATCGTAGCGATAGAGTTCTAATGCTTCTTAAAACGCGATATCGCATCTCATTTCTATGTTTCATGGTAAGATATAATATGATTTGCGAAGTGTTATGTATTCCTCGTCTACAACTCAAATGAATGTAAATGTGACACTTCCTTGCTAGGAAATAGCGTCTGCAGATGTCTAGGTATCGTATCGATAGAGTTCTAATGCTTCTTAGAACGCGATATCGCATCTCATTTCTATGTTTCATGGTAAGATATAATATGATTTGCGAAGTGTTATGTATTCCTCGTCTACACTTCAAATGAATGTGAATGCGACACTTCCTCGCTAGGAAATAGCGCTTGCAGATGTCTACGTATCATAGCAATAGTGTTCTTATGATTCTTAAAACGCGATATCGTATCTCATTTCCATGTTTCATGGTAAGATATAATATTATTTGCGAAGTGTCATGTATTCCTCGTCTACGATTCAAATGAACGTAAATGCGACACTTCCTTGCAAGGAAATAGCGTTTGCAGATGTCTACGTATCGTAGCAATGGAGTTCCTATGATACTTAAAACGCGATATCGCGTCTCATTTCTATGTTTCATGGTAAGATATAATATGATTTGCGAAGTGTTATGTATTCCTCGTCTACGATTCAAATGAACGTAAATGCGACACTTCCTTGCAAGGAAATAGCGTTTGCAGATGTCTACGTATCGTAGCAATGGAGTTCTTATGATACTTAAAACGCGATATCGCATCTCATTTCCATGTTTCATGGTAAGATATAATATGATTTGCGAAGTGTCATGTATTCCTCGTCTACACTTCAAATGAATGTAAATGCGACACTTCCTTGCTGGGAAATAGCGTCTGCAGATGCCTAGGTATCGTAGCGATAGAGTTCTAATGCTTCTTAAAACGCGATATCGCATCTCATTTCTATGTTTCATGGTAAGATATAATATGATTTGCGAAGTGTTATGTATTCCTCGTCTACAATTCAAATGAATGTAAATGTGACACTTCCTTGCTAGGAAATAGCGTCTGCAGATGTCTAGGTATCGTATCGATAGAGTTCTAATGCTTCTTAGAACGCGATATCGCATCTCATTTCTATGTTTCATGGTAAGATATAATATGATTTGCGAAGAGTTATGTATTCCTCGTCTACACTTCAAATGAATGTGAATGCGACACTTCCTCGCTAGGAAATAGCGCTTGCAGATGTCTACGTATCATAGCAATAGTGTTCTTATGATTCTTAAAACGCGATATCGTATCTCATTTCCATGTTTCATGGTAAGATATAATATTATTTGCGAAGTGTCATGTATTCCTCGTCTACGATTCAAATGAACGTAAATGCGACACTTCCTTGCAAGGAAATAGCGTTTGCAGATGTCTACGTATCGTAGCAATGGAGTTCCTATGATACTTAAAACGCGATATCGCGTCTCATTTCTATGTTTCATGGTAAGATATAATATGATTTGCGAAGTGTTATGTATTCCTCGTCTACGATTCAAATGAACGTAAATGCGACACTTCCTTGCAAGGAAATAGCGTTTGCAGATGTCTACGTATCGTAGCAATGGAGTTCTTATGATACTTAAAACGCGATATCGCATCTCATTTCCATGTTTCATGGTAAGATATAATATGATTTGCGAAGTGTCATGTATTCCTTGTCTACACTTCAAATGAATGTAAATGCGACACTTCCTTGCTGGGAAATAGCGTCTGCAGATGCCTAGGTATCGTAGCGATAGAGTTCTAATGCTTCCTAAAACGCGATATCGCATCTCATTTCTATGTTTCATGGTAAGATATAATATGATTTGCGAAGTGTTATGTATTCCTCGTCTACACTTCATATGAATGTAAAAGCGACACTTCCTTGCAAGGAAATAGCGTTTGCAAATGTCTACCTATCGTAGCAATAGAGTTCTTATGATTCTTAAAACGCGATATCGCAACTCATTTCTATGTTTCATGGTAAGATGTAATATGATTTGCGAAGTGTCATGTATTTCTCGTCTACACTTCAAATGAATGTAAATGCGACACTTCCTTGCAAGGAAATAGCGTCTGCAGATGCCTAGGTATCGTAGCGATAGAGTTCTAATGCTTCTTAAAACGTGATATCGCATCTCATTTCTATGTTTCATGGTAAGATATAATATGATTTGCGAAGTGTTATGTATTCCTCGTCTACACTTCATATGAATGTAAAAGCGACACTTCCTTGCAAGGAAATAGTGTTTGCAGATGTCTACGTATCGTAGCAATAGTGTTCTTATGATTCTTAAAACGCGATATCGTATCTCATTTCTATGTTTCATGGTAAGATATAATATGATTTGCGAAGTGTTATGTATTCCTCGTCTACAATTCAAATGAATGTAAATGCGACACTTCCTTGCAAGCAAATAGCGTTTGCAAATGTCTACCTATCGTAGCAACAGAGTTCTTATGATTCTTAAAACGCGATATCGCAACACATTTCTATGTTTCATGGTAAGATATAATATGATTTGCGAAGTGTTATGTATTCCTCGTCTACGATTCAAATGAACGTAAATGCGACACTTCCTTGCAAGGAAATAGCGTTTGCAGATGTCTACGTATCGTAGCAATGGAGTTCTTATGATACTTAAAACGCGATATCGCATCTCATTTCCATGTTTCATGGTAAGATATAATATGATTTGCGAAGTGTCATGTATTCCTCGTCTACACTTCAAATGAATGTAAATGCGACACTTCCTTGCTGGGAAATAGCGTCTGCAGATGCCTAGGTATCGTAGCGATAGAGTTCTAATGCTTCTTAAAACGCGATATCGCATCTCATTTCTATGTTTCATGGTAAGATATAATATGATTTGCGAAGTGTTATGTATTCCTCTTCTACAATTCAAATGAATGTAAATGCGACACTTCCTTGCAAGGAAATAGCGTCTGCAGATGCCTAGGTATCGTAGCGATAGAGTTCTAATGCTTCTTAAAACGTGATATCGCATCTCATTTCTATGTTTCATGGTAAGATATAATATGATTTGCGAAGTGTTATGTATTCCTCGTCTACACTTCATATGAATGTAAAAGCGACACTTCCTTGCAAGGAAATAGTGTTTGCAGATGTCTACGTATCGTAGCAATAGTGTTCTTATGATTCTTAAAACGCGATATCGTATCTCATTTCTATGTTTCATGGTAAGATATAATATGATTTGCGAAGTGTTATGTATTCCTCGTCTACAATTCAAATGAATGTAAATGCGACACTTCCTTGCAAGCAAATAGCGTTTGCAAATGTCTACCTATCGTAGCAACAGAGTTCTTATGATTCTTAAAACGCGATATCGCAACACATTTCTATGTTTCATGGTAAGATATAATATGATTTGCGAAGTGTTATGTATTCCTCGTCTACGATTCAAATGAACGTAAATGCGACACTTCCTTGCAAGGAAATAGCGTTTGCAGATGTCTACGTATCGTAGCAATGGAGTTCTTATGATACTTAAAACGCGATATCGCATCTCATTTCCATGTTTCATGGTAAGATATAATATGATTTGCGAAGTGTCATGTATTCCTCGTCTACACTTCAAATGAATGTAAATGCGACACTTCCTTGCTGGGAAATAGCGTCTGCAGATGCCTAGGTATCGTAGCGATAGAGTTCTAATGCTTCTTAAAACGCGATATCGCATCTCATTTCTATGTTTCATGGTAAGATATAATATGATTTGCGAAGTGTTATGTATTCCTCTTCTACAATTCAAATGAATGTAAATGTGGCACTTCCTTGCTAGGAAATAGCGTCTGCAGATGTCTAGGTATCGTATCGATAGAGTCCTAATGCTTCTTAGAACGCTATATCGCATCTCATTTCTGTGTTTCATGGTAAGATATAATATGATTTGCGAAGTGTCATGTATTCTTCGTCTACACTTCAAATGAATGTAAATGCGACACTTCCTAGCAAGGAAATAGCGTTTGCAGATGTCTACGTATCGTAGCAATAGATTTCTAATGCTTCTTAAAACGCGATATCGCATCTCATTTCTATGGTTCATGGTAAGATATAATATGATTTGCGAAGTGTCATGTATTCCTCGTCTACACTTCAAATGAATGTAAATGCGACACTTCCTTGCTGGGAAATAGCGTTTGCAGATGTCTAGGTATCGTAGCAATAGAGTTAAAATGCTTCTTAAAACGAGATATTGCATCTCATATCTATGTTTCATGATAAGATATAATATTCATTGCGAAGTGTTATGCATTCCTCGTATACGATTCAAATGATTGTAAATGCGACACTTCCTTGCAAGGAAATAGCGTTTGCAGTTGTCTACGTATAGTAGCAATTGAATTCCTATGATTCTTAAAACGCGATATCGCATCTGATTTCTATGTTTCATGGTAAGATATAATATGATTTGCGAAGTGTCATGTATTCCTCGTCTACACTTCAAATGAATGTAAATGTGGCACTTCCTTGCTAGGAAATAGCGTCTGCAGATGTCTAGGTATCGTATCGATAGAGTCCTAATGCTTCTTAGAACGCTATATCGCATCTCATTTCTGTGTTTCATGGTAAGATATAATATGATTTGCGAAGTGTCATGTATTCTTCGTCTACACTTCAAATGAATGTAAATGCGACACTTCCTAGCAAGGAAATAGCGTTTGCAGATGTCTACGTATCGTAGCAATAGATTTCTAATGCTTCTTAAAACGCGATATCGCATCTCATTTCTATGGTTCATGGTAAGATATAATATGATTTGCGAAGTGTCATGTATTCCTCGTCTACACTTCAAATGAATGTAAATGCGACACTTCCTTGCTGGGAAATAGCGTTTGCAGATGTCTAGGTATCGTAGCAATAGAGTTAAAATGCTTCTTAAAACGAGATATTGCATCTCATATCTATGTTTCATGATAAGATATAATATTCATTGCGAAGTGTTATGCATTCCTCGTATACGATTCAAATGATTGTAAATGCGACACTTCCTTGCAAGGAAATAGCGTTTGCAGTTGTCTACGTATAGTAGCAATTGAATTCCTATGATTCTTAAAACGCGATATCGCATCTGATTTCTATGTTTCATGGTAAGATATAATATGATTTGCGAAGTGTCATGTATTCCTCGTCTACACTTCAAATGAATGTAAATGCGACACTTCCTAGCAAGGAAATAGCGTTTGCAGATGTCTACGTATCGTAGCAATGGAGTTCTAACTGTTCTTAAAACGCGATGTCGCATCTCATTTCTAGGTTTCATGGTAAGATATAATATGATTTGCGAAGTGTTATGTATTCCTCGTCTACACTTCAAATGAATGTGAATGCGACACTTTCCTCGCTAGGAAATAGCGCTTGCAGATGTCTACGTATCATAGCAATAGTGTTCTTATGATTCTTAAAACGCGATATCGTATCTCATTTCTATGTTTCATGGTAAGATATAATATGATTTGCGAAGTGTCATGTATTCCTCGTCTACGATTCAAATGAACGTAAATGCGACACTTCCTTGCAAGGAAATAGCGTTTGCAGATGTCTACGTATCGTAGCAATGGAGTTCTTATGATACTTAAAACGCGATATCGCATCTCATTTCCATGTTTCATGGTAAGATATAATATGATTTGCGAAGTGTTATGTATTCCTCGTCTACACTTCAAATGAATGTGAATGCGACACTTCCTCGCTAGGAAAGAGCGTTTGCAGATGTCTAGGTATCGTGGTAATAGAGTTCTTATGATTCTTAAAACGCGATATCGCATCCCATTTCTATGGTTTATGGTAAGATATAATATGATTTGCGAAGTGTCATCTATTCCTCGTCTACACTTCATATGAATGTAAAAGCGACACTTCCTTGCAAGGAAATAGCGTTTGCAAATGTCTACCTATCGTAGCAATAGATTTCTAATGCTTCTTAAAACGCGATATCGCATCTCAATTCTATGTTTCATGGTAAGATATAATATGATTTGCGAAGTGTCATGTATTCCTCGTCTACACTTCAAATGAATGTAAATGCGACACTTCCTTGCTGGGAAGTAGCGTCTGCAGATGCCTAGGTATCGTAGCGATAGAGTTCTAATGCTTCTTAAAACGCGATATCGCATCTCATTTCTATGTTTCATGGTAAGATATAATATGATTTGCGAAGTGTTATGTATTCCTCGTCTACAATTCAAATGAATGTAAATGTGGCACTTCCTTGCTAGGAAATAGCGTCTGCAGATGTCTAGGTATCGTATCGATAGAGTTCTAATGCTTCTTAGAACGCGATATCGCATCTCATTTCTATGTTTCATGGTAAGATATAAAATGATTTGCGAAGTGTTATGTATTCCTCGTCTACACTTCAAATGAATGTGAATGCGACACTTCCTCGCTAGGAAATAGCGCTTGCAGATGTCTACGTATCATAGCAATAGTGTTCTCATGATTCTTAAAACGCGATATCGTATCTCATTTCTATGTTTCATGGTAAGATATAATATGATTTGCGAAGTGTCATGTATTCCTCGTCTACGATTCAAATGAACGTAAATGCGACACTTCCTTGCAAGGAAATAGCGTTTGCAGATGTCTACGTATCGTGGCAATGGAGTTCTTATGATACGTAAAACGCGATATCGCATCTCATTTCCATGTTTCATGGTAAGATATAATATGATTTGCGAAGTGTCATGTATTCCTCGTCTACACTTCAAATGAATGTAAATGCGACACTTCCTTGCTGGGAAATAGCGTCTGCAGATGCCTAGGTATCGTAGCGATAGAGTTCTAATGCTTCTTAAAACGCGATATCGCATCTCATTTCTATGTTTCATGGTAAGATATAATATGATTTGCGAAGTGTTATGTATTCCTCGTCTACACTTCAAATGAATGTGAATGCGACACTTCCTGGCTAGGAAAGAGCGTTTGCAGATGTCTAGGTATCGTGGTAATGGAGTCCTTATGATACTTAAAACGCGATATCGCATCTCATTTCTATGTTTCATGGTAAGATATAATATGATTTGCGAAGTGTTATGTGTTCCTCGTCTACACTTCATATGAATGTAAAAGCGACACTTCCTTGCAAGGAAATAGCGTTTGCAAATGTCTACCTATCGTAGCAATAGAGTTCTTATGATTCTTAAAACGCGATATCGCATCTCATATCTATGTTTCATGGTAAGATATAATATGATTTGCGAAGTGTTATTTTTTCCTCGTCTACACTTCAAATGAATGTAAATGCGACACTTCCTTGCAAAGAAATAGCGTTTGCAGATGTCTACGTATCGTAGCAATAGATATCTAATGCTTCTTAAAACGCGATATCGCATCTCATTTCTATGTTTCATGGTAAGATATAATATGATTTGCGAAGTGTCATGTATTCCTCGTCTACACTTCAAATGAATGTAAATGCGATACTTCCTAGCAAGGAAATAGCGTTTGCAGATGTCTACGTATCGTAGCAATAGATTTCTAATGCTTCTTAAAACGCGATATCGCATCTCAATTCTATGTTTCATGGTAAGATATAATATGATTTGCGAAGTGTCATGTATTCCTCGTCTACACTTCAAATGAATGTGAATGCGACACTTCCTCGCTAGGAAATAGCGTTTGCAGATGTCTAGGTATCGTAGTAATAGAGTTCTTATGATTCTTAAAACGCGATATCGCATCTCATTTCTATGGTTTATGGTAAGATATAATATGATTTGCGAAGTGTCATGTATTCCTCGTCTACACTTCAAATGAATGTAAATGCGATACTTCCTAGCAAGGAAATAGCGTTTGCAGATGTCTACGTATCGTAGCAATAGATTTCTAATGCTTCTTAAAACGCGATATCGCATCTCAATTCTATGTTTCATGGTAAGATATAATATGATTTGCGAAGTGTCATGTATTCCTCGTCTACACTTCAAATGAATGTAAATGCGACACTTCCTTGCTGGGAAGTAGCGTCTGCAGATGCCTAGGTATCGTAGCGATAGAGTTCTAATGCTTCTTAAAACGCGATATCGCATCTCATTTCTATGTTTCATGGTAAGATATAATATGATTTGCGAAGTGTTATGTATTCCTCGTCTACAATTCAAATGAATGTAAATGTGGCACTTCCTTGCTAGGAAATAGCGTCTGCAGATGTCTAGGTATCGTATCGATAGAGTTCTAATGCTTCTTAGAACGCGATATCGCATCTCATTTCTATGTTTCATGGTAAGATATAAAATGATTTGCGAAGTGTTATGTATTCCTCGTCTACACTTCAAATGAATGTGAATGCGACACTTCCTCGCTAGGAAATAGCGCTTGCAGATGTCTACGTATCATAGCAATAGTGTTCTCATGATTCTTAAAACGCGATATCGTATCTCATTTCTATGTTTCATGGTAAGATATAATATGATTTGCGAAGTGTCATGTATTCCTCGTCTACGATTCAAATGAACGTAAATGCGACACTTCCTTGCAAGGAAATAGCGTTTGCAGATGTCTACGTATCGTGGCAATGGAGTTCTTATGATACGTAAAACGCGATATCGCATCTCATTTCCATGTTTCATGGTAAGATATAATATGATTTGCGAAGTGTCATGTATTCCTCGTCTACACTTCAAATGAATGTAAATGCGACACTTCCTTGCTGGGAAATAGCGTCTGCAGATGCCTAGGTATCGTAGCGATAGAGTTCTAATGCTTCTTAAAACGCGATATCGCATCTCATTTCTATGTTTCATGGTAAGATATAATATGATTTGCGAAGTGTTATGTATTCCTCGTCTACACTTCAAATGAATGTGAATGCGACACTTCCTGGCTAGGAAAGAGCGTTTGCAGATGTCTAGGTATCGTGGTAATGGAGTCCTTATGATACTTAAAACGCGATATCGCATCTCATTTCTATGTTTCATGGTAAGATATAATATGATTTGCGAAGTGTTATGTGTTCCTCGTCTACACTTCATATGAATGTAAAAGCGACACTTCCTTGCAAGGAAATAGCGTTTGCAAATGTCTACCTATCGTAGCAATAGAGTTCTTATGATTCTTAAAACGCGATATCGCATCTCATATCTATGTTTCATGGTAAGATATAATATGATTTGCGAAGTGTTATTTTTTCCTCGTCTACACTTCAAATGAATGTAAATGCGACACTTCCTTGCAAAGAAATAGCGTTTGCAGATGTCTACGTATCGTAGCAATAGATATCTAATGCTTCTTAAAACGCGATATCGCATCTCATTTCTATGTTTCATGGTAAGATATAATATGATTTGCGAAGTGTCATGTATTCCTCGTCTACACTTCAAATGAATGTAAATGCGATACTTCCTAGCAAGGAAATAGCGTTTGCAGATGTCTACGTATCGTAGCAATAGATTTCTAATGCTTCTTAAAACGCGATATCGCATCTCAATTCTATGTTTCATGGTAAGATATAATATGATTTGCGAAGTGTCATGTATTCCTCGTCTACACTTCAAATGAATGTGAATGCGACACTTCCTCGCTAGGAAATAGCGTTTGCAGATGTCTAGGTATCGTAGTAATAGAGTTCTTATGATTCTTAAAACGCGATATCGCATCTCATTTCTATGGTTTATGGTAAGATATAATATGATTTGCGAAGTGTCATGTATTTTTCGTCTACACTTCAAATGAATGTAAATGCGACACTTCCTTGCAAGGAAATAGCGTCTGCAGATGTCTACGTATCGTAGCAATGGAGTGCTAACTCTTCTTAAAACGCGATATCGCATCTCATTTCTATGTTTCATGGTAAGATATAATATGATTTGCGAAGTGTCATGTATTCCTCGTCTACACTTCAAATGAATGTAAATGCGACACTTCCTAGCAAGGAAATAGCGTTTGCAGATGTCTACGTATCGTAGCAATAGATTTCTAATGCTTCTTAAAACGCGATATCGCATGTCATTTCTATGGTTCACGGTAAGATATAATATGATTTGCGAAGTGTCATGTATTCCTCGTCTACACCTCAAATGAATGTAAATGCAACACTTCCTTGCTGGAAAATAGCGTCTGCAGATGTCTAGGTATCGTAGCAATAGAGTTCAAATACTTCTTAAAACGAGATATTGCATATCATATTTTTGTTTCATGATAAGATATAATATTCATTGCAAAGTGTTATGCATTCCTCGTCTACGATTCAAATGAACGTAAATGCTACATTTCCATGCAAGGAAATTGCGTTTGCAGATGGCTACGTATCGTAGCAATGGAGTTCTAATGCTTCTTAAAACGCGATATCGCATCTCATTTCTATGTTTCATGGTAAGATATAATATGATTTGCGAAGTGTCATGTATTCCTCGTCTACACTTCAAATGAATGTAAATGCGACACTTCCTTGCTGGGAAATAGCGTTTGCAGATGTCTAGGTATCGCAGCAATAGAGTTAAAATGCTTCTTAAAACGAGATATTGCATCTCATATCTATGTTTCATGATAAGATATAATATTCATTGCGAAGTGTTATGCATTCCTCGTATACGATTCAAATGATTGTAAATGCGACACTTCCTTGCAAGGAAATAGCGTTTGCAGTTGTCTACGTATCGTAGCAATAGAATTCCTATGATTCTTAAAACGCGATATCGCATCTGATTTCTATGTTTCATGGTAAGATATAATATGATTTGCGAAGTGTTATGTATTCCTCGTCTACACTTCAAATGAATGTGAATGCGACACTTTCTCGCTAGGAAATAGCGTTTGCAGATGTCTAGGTATCGTAGTAATAGAGTTCTTATGATTCTTAAAACACGATATCGCATCTCATTTCTATGGTTTATGGTAAGATATAATATGATTTGCGAAGTGTCATGTATTCCTCGTCTACACTTCAAATGAATGTAAATGCGACACTTCCTAGCAAGGAAATAGCGTTTGCAGATGTCTACGTATCGTAGCAATAGATATCTAATGCTTCTTAAAACGCGATATCGCATCTCATTTCTATGTTTCATGGTAAGATATAATATGATTTGCGAAGTGTCATGTATTCCTCGTCTACACTTCAAATGAATGTAAATGCGATACTTCCTAGCAAGGAAATAGCGTTTGCAGATGTCTACGTATCGTAGCAATAGATTTCTAATGCTTCTTAAATCGCGATATTGCATCTCATTTCTATGTTTCATGGTAAGATATAATATGATTTGCGAAGTGTCATGTATTCCTCGTCTACACTTCAAATGAATGTGAACGCGACACTTCCTTGCTAGGAAATAGCGTCTGCAGATGTCTAGGTATCGTAGCGATAGAGTTCTAATGCTTCTTAAAACGCGATATCGCATCTCATTTCTATGTTTCATGGTAAGATATAATATTCCTTGCGAAGTGTTATGCATTCCTCGTATACGATTCAAATGATTGTAAATGCGACACTTCCTTGCAAGGAAATAGCGTTTGCAATTGTCTACGTATCGTAGCAATAGAATTCCTATGATTCTTAAAACGCGAAATCGCACCTGATTTCTATGCTTCATGGTAAGATATAATATGATTTGCGAAGTGTCATGTATTCCTCGTCTACACTTCAAATGAATGTAAATGCGACACTTCCATGCAAGGAAATAGCGTTTGCAGATTTCTACGTATCGTAGCAATAGATTTCTAATGCTTCTTAAAACGCGATATCTCATCTCATTTCTATGTTTCATGGTAAGATATAATATGATTTGCGAAGTGTTATGTATTCCTCGTCTACACTTCAAATGAATGTAAATGCGACACTTCCTTGCAAAGAAATAGCGTTTGCAGATGTCTACGTATCGTAGCAATAGATTTCTAATGCTTCTTAAAACGCGATATCGCATCTCATTTCTATGTTTCATGGTAAGATATAATATGATTTGCGAAGTGTCATGTATTCCTCGTCTACACTTCAAATGAATGTAAATGCGACACTTCCTTGCAAGGAAATAGCGTCTGCAGATGTCTAGGTATCGTAGCAATAGAGTTCAAATACTTCTTAAAACGAGATATTGCATATCATATTTTTGTTTCATGATAAGATATAATATTCATTGCAAAGTGTTATGCATTCCACGTCTACGATTCAAATGAGCGTAAATGCTACATTTCCATGCAAGGAAATTGCGTTTGCAGATGGCTACGTATCGTAGCAATGGAGTTCTAATGCTTCTTAAAACGCGATATCGCATCTCATTTCTATGTTTCATGGTAAGATATAATATGATTTGCGAAGTGTCATGTATTCCTCGTCTACACTTCAAATGAATGTAAATGCGACACTTCCTTGCTGGGAAATAGCGTTTGCAGATGTCTAGGTATCGTAGCAATAGAGTTAAAATGCTTCTTAAAACGAGATATTGCATCTCATATCTATGTTTCATGATAAGATATAATATGATTTGCGAAGTGTTATGTATTCCTCGTCTACACTTCAAATGAATGTAAATGCGACACTTCCTTGCTAGGAAATAGCGTCTGCAGATGGCTAGGTATCGTAGCGATAGATTTCTAATGCTTCTTAAAACGCGATATCGCATCTCAATTCTATGTTTCATGGTAAGATATAATATGATTTGCGAAGTGTCATGTATTCCTCGTCTACACTTCAAATGAATGTGAATGCGACACTTCCTCGCTAGGAAATAGCGTTTGCAGATGTCTAGGTATCGTAGTAATAGAGTTCTTATGATTCTTAAAACGCTATATCGCATCTCATTTCTATGGTTTATGGTAAGATATAATATGATTTGCGAAGTGTCATGTATTTCTCGTCTACACTTCAAATGAATGTAAATGCGACACTTCCTTGCAAGGAAATAGCGTCTGCAGATGTGTACGTATCGTAGCAATGGAGTTCTAACTCTTCTTAAAACGCGATATCGCATCTCATTTCTATGTTTCGTGGTAAGATATAATATGATTTGCGAAGTGTTATGTAATCCCCGTCTACACTTCATGTGAATGTAAAAGCGGCACTTCCTTGCAAGGAAATAGCGTTTGCAAATGTCTACCTATCGTAGCAATAGAGTTCTAATGATTCTTAAAACGCGATATCGCATCTCATTTCTATGTTTCATGGTAAGATATAATATGATTTGCGAAGTGTCATGTATTCCTCGTCTACACTTCAAATGAATGTAAATGCGACACTTCCTAGCAAGGAAATAGCGTTTGCAGATGTCTACGTATCGTAGCAATAGATTACTAATGCTACTTAAAACGCGATATCGCATTTCATTTCTATGTTTCATGGTAAGATATTATATGATTTGCGAAGTGTCATGTATTCCTCGTCTACACTTCAAATGAATGTAAATGCGACACTTCCTTGCTGGGAAATAGCGTTTGCAGATGTCTAGGTATCGTAGCAAATGGGTTAAAATGCTTCTTAAAACGAGATATTGCATCTCATATCTATGTTTCATGATAAGATATAATATTCATTGCGAAGTGTTATGCATTCCTCGTATACGATTCAAATGATTGTAAATGCGACACTTCCTTGCAAGGAAATAGCGTTTGCAGTTGTCTACGTATCGTAGCAATAGAATTCTTATGATTCTTAAAACGCGATATCGCATCTCATTTCTATGTTTCATGGTAAGATATAATATGATTTGCGAAGTGTTATGTATTCCTCGTCTACACTTCATATGAATGTAAAAGCGACACTTCCTTGCAAGGAAATAGCGTTTGCAAATGTCTACCTATCGTAGCAATAGAGTTCTTGTGATTCTTAAAACGCGATATCGCAACTCATTTCTATGTTTCATGGTAAGATATAATATGATTTGCGAAGTGTTATGTATTCCTCGTCTACGATTCAAATGAATGTGAATGCGACACTTCCTCGCTAGGAAATAGCGTTTGCAGATGTCTACGTATCGTAGCAATAGTGTTCTTATGATTCTTAAAACGCGATATCGTATCTCATTTCTATGTTTCATGGTAAGATATAATATGATTTGCGAAGTGTTATGTATTCCTCGTCTACACTTCAAATGAATGTAAATGCGACACTTCCTTGCAAAGTAATAGTGTTTGCAGAAGTCTACGTATCGTAGCAATAGATATCTAACGCTTCTTAAAACGCGATATCGCATCTCATTTCTATGTTTCATGGTAAGATATAATATGATTTGCGAAGTGTCATGTATTCCTCGTCTACACTTCAAATGAATGTAAATGCGACACTTCCTTGCAAGGAAATAGCGTCTGCAGATGTCTGCGTATCGTAGCAATAGAGTTCTAACTCTTCTTAAAACGCGATATCGCATCTCATTTCTATGTTTCATGGTAAGATATAATATGATTTGCGAAGTGTTATGCATTCCTCGTCTACGATTCAAATGAATGTAAATGCGACACTTCCTTGCCAGGAAATAGCATTTGCAGATGTCTACGTATGGTAGCAATGGATTTCTAATGCTTCTTAAAACGAGATATTGCATCTCATATCTATGTTTCATGATAAGATATAATATGATTTGCGAATTGTTATTTATTCCTCGTCTACACTTCAAATGAATGTAAAGGCGACACTTCCTTGCAAGGAAATAGCGTTTGCAGATGTCTACCTGTCGTAGCAATAGAATTCTAATGCTTCTTAAAACGCGATAGCGCATCTCATTTCTATGTTTCATGGTAAGATATAATATGATTTGCGAAGTGTTATGTATTTCTCGTCTACACTTCAAATGAATGTAAACGCGACACTTCCATGCAAGGAAATAGCGTTTGCAGATTTCTACGTATCGTAGCAATAGATTTCTAATGCTTCTTAAAACGCGATATCGCATCTCATTTCTATGATTCATGGTAAGATATAATATGATTTGCGAAGTGTTATGAATTCCTCGTCTGCACTTCAAATGAATGTAAATGCGACACTTCCTTGCAAAGAAATAGCGTTTGCAGATGTCTACCTATCGTAGCAATAGGGTTCTAATGCTCCTTAAAACGCGATATCGCATCTCATTTCTATGTTTCATGGTAAGATATAATATGATTTGCGAAGTGTTATGTATTCCTCGTCTACACGTCAAATGAATGTAAATGCAACGCTTCCTTGCAAAGAAATAGCGTTTGCAGATGTCTACGTATCGTAGCAATAGAGTTCTTATGATTCTTAAAACGCGATATCGCATCTCATTTCTATGGTTTATGGTAAGATATAATATGATTTGCGAAGTGTCATGTATTCCTCGTCTACACTTCAAATGAATGTAAATGCGACACTTCTTTGCTAGGAAATAGCGTCTGCAGATGTCTAGGTATCGTTGCAATAGAGTTCAAATGCTTCTTAAAACGAGATACTGCATCTCATATCTATGATTCATGATAAGATATAATATTCATTGCGAAGTGTTATGCATTCCTCGTATACGATTCAAATGAATGTAAATGCGACACTTCCTTGCAAGGAAACAGCGTTTGCAGATGTCTACGTATCGTAGCAATAGATTTCTAATGCTTCTTAAAACGCGATATCGCATCTAATTTCTATGTTTCATGGTAAGATATAATATGATTTGCGAAGTGTTATGTATTCCTCGTCTACACTTCAAATGAATGTAAATGCGACACTTCCTCGCAAGGAAATAGCGTTCGCAGATGTCTACCTATCCCAGCAATAGGGTTCTAATGCTTCTTAAAACGCGATATCGCATCTAATTTCTATGTTTCATGGTAAGATATAATATGATTTGCGAAGTGTTATGTATTCCTCGTCTACACTTCAAATGAATGTAAATGCGACACTTCCTTGCTAGGAAATAGCGTCTGCAGATGTCTAGGTATCGTAGCGATAGTGTTCTAATGCTTCTTAAAACGCAATATCGCATCTCATTTCAATGTTTCATGGTAAGATATAATATGATTTGCGAAGTGTTATGTATTCCTCGTCTACACTTCAAATGAATGTAAATGCGACACTTCCTTGCAAAGAAATAGTGTTTGCAGATGTCTACGTATCGTAGCAATAGATATCTAATGCTTCTTAAAACGCGATATCGCATCTCATTTCTATGTTTCATGGTAAGATATAATATGATTTGCGAAGTGTCATGTATTCCTCGTCTACACTTCAAATGAATGTGAATGCGACACTTCCTCGCTAGAAAATAGCGTTTGCAGATGTCTAGGTGTCGTAGTAATAGAGTTCTTATGATTCTTAAAACGCGATATCGCATCTCATTCCTATGGTTTATGGTAAGATATAATATGATTTGCGAAGTGTCATGTATTCCTCGTCTACACTTCAAATGAATGTAAATGCGACACTTCCTTGCAAGGAAATAGCGTCTGCAGATGTCTACGTATCGTAGCAATAGAGTTCTAACTCTTCTTAAAACGCGATATCGCATCTCATTTCTATGTTTCATGGTAAGATATAATATGATTTGCGAAGTGTTATGTAATCCCCGTCTACACTTCATATGAATGTAAACGCGACACTTCCATGCAAGGAAATAGCGTTTGCAGATTTCTACGTATCGTAGCAATAGATTTCTAATGCTTCTTAAAACGCGATATCGCATCTCATTTCTATGATTCATGGTAAGATATAATATGATTTGCGAAGTGTTATGAATTCCTCGTCTGCACTTCAAATGAATGTAAATGCGACACTTCCTTGCAAAGAAATAGCGTTTGCAGATGTCTACCTATCGTAGCAATAGGGTTCTAATGCTCCTTAAAACGCGATATCGCATCTCATTTCTATGTTTCATGGTAAGATATAATATGATTTGCGAAGTGTTATGTATTCCTCGTCTACACGTCAAATGAATGTAAATGCAACGCTTCCTTGCAAAGAAATAGCGTTTGCAGATGTCTACGTATCGTAGCAATAGAGTTCTTATGATTCTTAAAACGCGATATCGCATCTCATTTCTATGGTTTATGGTAAGATATAATATGATTTGCGAAGTGTCATGTATTCCTCGTCTACACTTCAAATGAATGTAAATGCGACACTTCTTTGCTAGGAAATAGCGTCTGCAGATGTCTAGGTATCGTTGCAATAGAGTTCAAATGCTTCTTAAAACGAGATACTGCATCTCATATCTATGATTCATGATAAGATATAATATTCATTGCGAAGTGTTATGCATTCCTCGTATACGATTCAAATGAATGTAAATGCGACACTTCCTTGCAAGGAAACAGCGTTTGCAGATGTCTACGTATCGTAGCAATAGATTTCTAATGCTTCTTAAAACGCGATATCGCATCTAATTTCTATGTTTCATGGTAAGATATAATATGATTTGCGAAGTGTTATGTATTCCTCGTCTACACTTCAAATGAATGTAAATGCGACACTTCCTCGCAAGGAAATAGCGTTCGCAGATGTCTACCTATCCCAGCAATAGGGTTCTAATGCTTCTTAAAACGCGATATCGCATCTAATTTCTATGTTTCATGGTAAGATATAATATGATTTGCGAAGTGTTATGTATTCCTCGTCTACACTTCAAATGAATGTAAATGCGACACTTCCTTGCTAGGAAATAGCGTCTGCAGATGTCTAGGTATCGTAGCGATAGTGTTCTAATGCTTCTTAAAACGCAATATCGCATCTCATTTCAATGTTTCATGGTAAGATATAATATGATTTGCGAAGTGTTATGTATTCCTCGTCTACACTTCAAATGAATGTAAATGCGACACTTCCTTGCAAAGAAATAGTGTTTGCAGATGTCTACGTATCGTAGCAATAGATATCTAATGCTTCTTAAAACGCGATATCGCATCTCATTTCTATGTTTCATGGTAAGATATAATATGATTTGCGAAGTGTCATGTATTCCTCGTCTACACTTCAAATGAATGTGAATGCGACACTTCCTCGCTAGAAAATAGCGTTTGCAGATGTCTAGGTGTCGTAGTAATAGAGTTCTTATGATTCTTAAAACGCGATATCGCATCTCATTTCTATGGTTTATGGTAAGATATAATATGATTTGCGAAGTGTCATGTATTCCTCGTCTACACTTCAAATGAATGTAAATGCGACACTTCCTTGCAAGGAAATAGCGTCTGCAGATGTCTACGTATCGTAGCAATAGAGTTCTAACTCTTCTTAAAACGCGATATCGCATCTCATTTCTATGTTTCATGGTAAGATATAATATGATTTGCGAAGTGTTATGTAATCCCCGTCTACACTTCATATGAATGTAAAAGCGGCACTTCCCTGCAAGGAAATAGCGTTTGCAAATGTCTACCTATCGTAGCAATAGAGTTGTAATGATTCTTAAAACGCGATATCGCATCTCATTTCTATGTTTCATGGTAAGATATAATATGATTTGCGAAGTGTCATGTATTCCTCGTCTACACTTCAAATGAATGTAAATGCGACACTTCCTAGCAAGGAAATAGCGTTTGCAGATGTCTACGTATCGTAGCAATAGATTACTAATGCTACTTAAAACGCGATATCGCATCTCATTTCTATGTTTCATGGTAAGATATTATATGATTTGCGAAGTGTCATGTATTCCTCGTCTACACTTCAAATGAATGTAAATGCGACACTTCCTTGCTGGGAAATACCGTTTGCAGATGTCTAGGTATCGTAGCAAAAGGGTTAAAATGCTTCTTAAAACGAGATATTGCATCTCATATCTATGTTTCATGATAAGATATAATATTCATTGCGAAGTGTTATGCATTCCTCGTATACGATTCAAATGATTGTAAATGCGACACATCCTTGCAAGGAAATAGCGTTTGCAGTTGTCTACGTATCGTAGCAATAGAATTCTTATGATTCTTAAAACGCGATATCGCATCTCATTTCTATGTTTCATGGTAAGATATAATATGATTTGCGAAGTGTTATGTATTCCTCGTCTACACTTCATATGAATGTAAAAGCGACACTTCCTTGCAAGGAAATAGCGTTTGCAAATGTCTACCTATCGTAGCAATAGAGTTCTTGTGATTCTTAAAACGCGATATCGCAACTCATTTCTATGTTTCATGGTAAGATATAATATGATTTGCGAAGTGTTATGTATTCCTCGTCTACGATTCAAATGAATGTGAATGCGACACTTCCTCGCTAGGAAATAGCGTTTGCAGATGTCTACGTATCGTAGCAATAGTGTTCTTATGATTCTTAAAACGCGATATCGTATCTCACTTCTATGTTTCATGGTAAGATATAATATGATTTGCGAAGTGTTATGTATTCCTCGTCTACACTTCCAATGAATGTAAATGCGACACTTCCTTGCAAAGAAATAGTGTTTGCAGATGTCTACGTATCGTAGCAATAGATATCTAATGCTTCTTAAAACGCGATATCGCATCTCATTTCTATGTTTCATGGTAAGATATAATATGATTTGCGAAGTGTTATGTATTCCTCGTCTACACTTCAAATGAATGTAAATGCGACACTTCCTTGCAAGGAAATAGCGTTTGCAGATGTCTACCTATCGTAGCAATAGGGTTCTAATGCTCCTTAAAACGCGATATCGCATCTCATTTCTATGTTTCATGGTAAGATATAATATGATTTGCGAAGTGTTATGTATTCCTCGTCTACACTTCAAATGAATGTAAATGCAACGCTTCCTTGCAAAGAAATAGCGTTTGCAGATGTCTACGTATCGTAGCAATAGAGTTCTTATGATTCTTAAAACGCGATATCGCATCGCATTTCTATGGTTTATGGTAAGATATAATATGATTTGCGAAGGGTCATGTATTCCTCGTCTACACTTCAAATGAATGTAAATGCGACACTTCTTTGCTAGGAAATAGCGTCTGCAGATGTCTAGGTATCGTTGCAATAGAGTTCAAATGTTTCTTAAAACGAGATATTGCATCTCATATCTATGATTCATGATAAGATATAATATTCATTGCGAAGTGTTATGCATTCCTCGTATACGATTCAAATGAATGTAAATGCGACACTTCCTTGCAAGGAAATAGCGTTTGCAGATGTCTACGTATCGTAGCAATGGAGTTCTTATGATTCTTAAAACGCGGTATCGATCTCAATTCTATGTTTCATGGTAAGATATAATATGATTTGCGAAGTGTTGTGGATTCCTCATCTACACTTCAAATGAATGTAAATGCGACACTTCCTTGCAAAGAAATAGCGTTTGCAGATGTCTACGTATCGTAGAAATAGATTTCTAATGCTTCTTAAAACGCGATATCGCATCTCTTTTCTATGTTTCATGGTAAGATATAATATGATTTGCGAAGTGTCATGTATTCCTCGTCTACACTTCAAATGAATGTAAATGCGACACTTCTTTGCTAGGAAATAGCGTTTGCAGATGTCTAGGTATCGTAGCAATAGAGTTAAAATGCTTCTTAAAACGAGATATTGCATCTCATATCTATGTTTCATGATAAGATATAATATTCATTGCGAAGTGTTATGCATTCCTCGTATACGATTCAAATGATTGTAAATGCGACACTTCCTTGCAAGGAAATAGCGTTTGCAGTTGTCTACGTATCGTAGCAATAGAATTCCTATGATTCTTAAAACGCGATATCGCATCTGATTTCTATGTTTCATGGTAAGATATAATATGATTTGCGAAGTGTTATGTATTCCTCGTCTACACTTCAAATGAATGTGAATGCGACACTTTCTCGCTAGGAAATAGCGTTTGCAGATGTCTAGGTATCGTAGTAATAGAGTTCTTATGATTCTTAAAACACGATATCGCATCTCATTTCTATGGTTTATGGTAAGATATAATATGATTTGCGAAGTGTCATGTATTCCTCGTCTACACTTCAAATGAATGTAAATGCGACACTTCCTAGCAAGGAAATAGCGTTTGCAGATGTCTACGTATCGTAGCAATAGATATCTAATGCTTCTTAAAACGCGATATCGCATCTCATTTCTATGTTTCATGGTAAGATATAATATGATTTGCGAAGTGTCATGTATTCCTCGTCTACACTTCAAATGAATGTAAATGCGATACTTCCTAGCAAGGAAATAGCGTTTGCAGATGTCTACGTATCGTAGCAATAGATTTCTAATGCTTCTTAAATCGCGATATTGCATCTCATTTCTATGTTTCATGGTAAGATATAATATGATTTGCGAAGTGTCATGTATTCCTCGTCTACACTTCAAATGAATGTGAACGCGACACTTCCTTGCTAGGAAATAGCGTCTGCAGATGTCTAGGTATCGTAGCGATAGAGTTCTAATGCTTCTTAAAACGCGATATCGCATCTCATTTCTATGTTTCATGGTAAGATATAATATTCCTTGCGAAGTGTTATGCATTCCTCGTATACGATTCAAATGATTGTAAATGCGACACTTCCTTGCAAGGAAATAGCGTTTGCAATTGTCTACGTATCGTAGCAATAGAATTCCTATGATTCTTAATACGCGAAATCGCACCTGATTTCTATGCTTCATGGTAAGATATAATATGATTTGCGAAGTGTCATGTATTCCTCGTCTACACTTCAAATGAATGTAAATGCGACACTTCCATGCAAGGAAATAGCGTTTGCAGATTTCTACGTATCGTAGCAATAGATTTCTAATGCTTCTTAAAACGCGATATCTCATCTCATTTCTATGTTTCATGGTAAGATATAATATGATTTGCGAAGTGTTATGTATTCCTCGTCTACACTTCAAATGAATGTAAATGCGACACTTCCTTGCAAAGAAATAGCGTTTGCAGATGTCTACGTATCGTAGCAATAGATTTCTAATGCTTCTTAAAACGCGATATCGCATCTCATTTCTATGTTTCATGGTAAGATATAATATGATTTGCGAAGTGTCATGTATTCCTCGTCTACACTTCAAATGAATGTAAATGCGACACTTCCTTGCAAGGAAATAGCGTCTGCAGATGTCTAGGTATCGTAGCAATAGAGTTCAAATACTTCTTAAAACGAGATATTGCATATCATATTTTTGTTTCATGATAAGATATAATATTCATTGCAAAGTGTTATGCATTCCACGTCTACGATTCAAATGAGCGTAAATGCTACATTTCCATGCAAGGAAATTGCGTTTGCAGATGGCTACGTATCGTAGCAATGGAGTTCTAATGCTTCTTAAAACGCGATATCGCATCTCATTTCTATGTTTCATGGTAAGATATAATATGATTTGCGAAGTGTCATGTATTCCTCGTCTACACTTCAAATGAATGTAAATGCGACACTTCCTTGCTGGGAAATAGCGTTTGCAGATGTCTAGGTATCGTAGCAATAGAGTTAAAATGCTTCTTAAAACGAGATATTGCATCTCATATCTATGTTTCATGATAAGATATAATATGATTTGCGAAGTGTTATGTATTCCTCGTCTACACTTCAAATGAATGTAAATGCGACACTTCCTTGCTAGGAAATAGCGTCTGCAGATGGCTAGGTATCGTAGCGATAGAGTTCTAATGCTTCTTAAAACGCGATATCGCATCTCATTTCTATGTTTCATGGTACGATATAATATGATTTGCGAAGTGTTATGTATTCCTCGTCTACACTTCAAATGAATGTAATTGCGACACTTCCTTGCAGAGAAATAGCGTTTGCAGATGTCTACGTATCGTAGCAATAGATATCTAATGCTTCTTAAAACGCGATATCGCATCTCATTCCTATGTTTCATGGTAAGATATAATATGATTTGCGAAGTGTCATGTATTCCTCGTCTACACTTCAAATGAATGTAAATGCGACACTTCCTAGCAAGGAAATAGCGTTTGCAGATGTCTACGTATCGTAGCAATAGATATCTAATGCTTCTTAAAACGCGATATCGCATCTCATTTCTATGTTTCATGGTAAGATATAATATGATTTGCGAAGTGTCATGTATTCCTCGTCTACACTTCAAATGAATGTAAATGCGATACTTCCTAGCAAGGAAATAGCGTTTGCAGATATCTACGTATCGTAGCAATAGATTTCTAATGCTTCTTAAAACGCGATATCGCATCTCAATTCTATGTTTCATGGTAAGATATAATATGATTTGCGAAGTGTCATGTATTCCTCGTCTACACTTCAAATGAATGTGAATGCGACACTTCCTCGCTAGGAAATAGCGTTTGCAGATGTCTAGGTATCGTAGTAATAGAGTTCTTATGATTCTTATAACGCTATATCGCATCTCATTTCTATGGTTTATGGTAAGATATAATATGATTTGCGAAGTGTCATGTATTTCTCGTCTACACTTCAAATGAATGTAAATGCGACACTTCCTTGCAAGGAAATAGCGTCTGCAGATGTGTACGTATCGTAGCAATGGAGTTCTAACTCTTCTTAAAACGCGATATCGCATCTCATTTCTATGTTTCGTGGTAAGATATAATATGATTTGCGAAGTGTTATGTAATCCCCGTCTACACTTCATGTGAATGTAAAAGCGGCACTTCCTTGCAAGGAAATAGCGTTTGCAAATGTCTACGTATCGTAGCAATAGAGTTCTAATGATTCTTAAAACGCGATATCGCATCTCATTTCTATGTTTCATGGTAAGATATAATATGATTTGCGAAGTGTCATGTATTCCTCGTCTACACTTCAAATGAATGTAAATGCGACACTTCCTTGCAAGGAAATAGCGTCTGCAGATGTCTGCGTATCGTAGCAATAGAGTTCTAACTCTTCTTAAAACGCGATATCGCATCTCATTTCTATGTTTCATGGTAAGATATAATATGATTTGCGAAGTGTTATGCATTCCTCGTCTACGATTCAAATGAATGTAAATGCGACACTTCCTTGCCAGGAAATAGCATTTGCAGATGTCTACGTATGGTAGCAATGGATTTCTAATGCTTCTTAAAACGAGATATTGCATCTCATATCTATGTTTCATGATAAGATATAATATGATTTGCGAATTGTTATTTATTCCTCGTCTACACTTCAAATGAATGTAAAGGCGACACTTCCTTGCAAGGAAATAGCGTTTGCAGATGTCTACCTGTCGTAGCAATAGAATTCTAATGCTTCTTAAAACGCGATAGCGCATCTCATTTCTATGTTTCATGGTAAGATATAATATGATTTGCGAAGTGTTATGTATTTCTCGTCTACACTTCAAATGAATGTAAACGCGACACTTCCATGCAAGGAAATAGCGTTTGCAGATTTCTACGTATCGTAGCAATAGATTTCTAATGCTTCTTAAAACGCGATATCGCATCTCATTTCTATGATTCAGGGTAAGATATAATATGATTTGCGAAGTGTTATGAATTCCTCGTCTGCACTTCAAATGAATGTAAATGCGACACTTCCTTGCAAAGAAATAGCGTTTGCAGATGTCTACGTATCGTAGCAATAGATTACTAATGCTACTTAAAACGCGATATCGCATCTCATTTCTATGTTTCATGGTAAGATATAATATGATTGGCGAACTCTTATGTATTCCTCGTCTACACTTCAAATGAATGTAAATGCGACACTTCTTTGCTAGGAAATAGCGTCTGCAGATGTCTAGGTATCGCAGCAATGGAGTTCGAATGCTTCTTAAAACGAGATATTGCATCTCATATCTATGTTTCATGATAAGATATAATATTCATTGCGAAGTGTTATGCAATCCTCGTACACGATTCAAATCAATGTAAATGCGACACTTCCTTGCAAGGAAATAGCGTTTGCAGATGTCTACGCATCGTAGCAATAGTGTTCTTATGATTCTTAAAACGCAATACCGCATCTCATTTCTATGTTTCATGGTAAGATATAATATGATTTGCGAAGTGTTATGTATTTCTCGTCTACACTTCAAATGAATGTAAATGCGACACTTCCATGCAAGGAAATAGCGTTTGCAGATTTCTACGTATCGTAGCAATAGATTTCTAATGCTTCTTAAAACGCGATATCGCATCTCATTTCTATGTTTCATGGTAAGATATAATATGATTTGCGAAGTATTGTGTATTCCTCGTCTACACTTCAAATGATTGTGAATGCGACACTTCCTAGCTAGGAAATAGCGTTTGCAGATGTCTACGTATCGTAGCAATAGAGTTCTTATGATTCTTATAACGCAATACCGCATCTCATTTCTATGTGTCATGGAAAGATATAATATGATTTGCGAAGTGTTATGTATTCCTCGTCTACACTTCAAATGAATGTAAATGCGACACTTCCTTGCAAGGAAATAGCGTTTGCAGATGTCTACCTATCGTAGCAATAGGGTTCTAATGCTTGTTAAAACGCGATATCGCATCTCATTTCTATGTTTCACGGTAAGATATAATATGATTTGCGAAGTGTTATGTATTCCTCGTCTACACTTCAAATGAATGCAAATGCGACACTTCCTTGCAAGGAAATAGCGTTTGCAGATGTCTACCTATCGTAGCAATAGGGTTCTAATGCTCCTTAAAACGCGATATCGCATCTCATTTCTATGTTTCATGGTAAGATATAATATGATTTGCGAAGTGTTATGTATTCCTCGTCTACACGTCAAATGAATGTAAATGCAACGCTTCCTTGCAAAGAAATAGCGTTTGCAGATGTCTACGTATCGTAGCAATAGAGTTCTTATGATACTTAAAACGCGATATCGCATCTCATTTCTATGGTTTATGGTAAGATATAATATGATTTGCGAAGTGTCATGTATTCCTCGTCTACACTTCAAATGAATGTAAATGCGACACTTCTTTGCTAGGAAATAGCGTCTGCAGATGTCTAGGTATCGTTGCAATAGAGTTCAAATGCTTCTTAAAACGAGATATTGCATCTCATATCTATGATTCATGATAAGATATAATATTCATTGCGAAGTGTTATGCATTCCTCGTATACGATTCAAATGAATGTAAATGCGACACTTCCTTGCAAGGAAACAGCGTTTGCAGATGTCTACGTATCGTAGCAATAGATTTCTAATGCTTCTTAAAACGCGATATCGCATCTAATTTCTATGTTTCATGGTAAGATATAATATGATTTGCGAAGTGTTATGTATTCCTCGTCTACACTTCAAATGAATGTAAATGCGACACTTCCTCGCAAGGAAATAGCGTTCGCAGATGTCTACCTATCCCAGCAATAGGGTTCTAATGCTTCTTAAAACGCGATATCGCATCTAATTTCTATGTTTCATGGTAAGATATAATATGATTTGCGAAGTGTTATGTATTCCTCGTCTACACTTCAAATGAATGTAAATGCGACACTTCCTTGCAAGGAAATAGCGTTTGCAGATGTCTACGTATCGTAGCAATAGAGTTCTTATGATTCTTAAAACGCGATATCGCATCTCATTTCTATGGTTCATGGTATCATATAATATGATTTGCGAAGTGTTATGTATTCCTCGTCTACACTTCAAATGAATGTAAATGCGACGCTTCCTTGCTAGGAAATAGCGTCTGCAGATGTCTAGGTATCGTAGCGATAGTGTTCTAATGCTTCTTAAAACGCAATATCGCATCTCATTTCAATGTTTCATGGTAAGATATAATATGATTTGCGAAGTGTTATGTATTCCTCGTCTACACTTCAATTGAATGTAAATGCGACACTTCCTTGCAAAGAAATAGTGTTTGCAGATGTCTACGTATCGTAGCAATAGAGTTCTAACTCTTCTTAAAACGCGATATCGCATCTCATTTCTATGTTTCATGGTAAGATATAATATGATTTGCGAAGTGTCATGTATTCCTCGTCTACACTTCAAATGAATGTGAATGCGACACTTCCTCGCTAGAAAATAGCGTTTGCAGATGTCTAGGTGTCGTAGTAATAGAGTTCTTATGATTCTTAAAACGCGATATCGCATCTCATTTCTATGGTTTATGGTAAGATATAATATGATTTGCGAAGTGTCATGTATTCCTCGTCTACACTTCAAATGAATGTAAATGCGACACTTCCTTGCAAGGAAATAGCGTCTGCAGATGTCTACGTTTCGTAGCAATAGAGTTCTAACTCTTCTTAAAACGCGATATCGCATCTCATTTCTATGTTTCATGGTAAGATATAATATGATTTGCGAAGTGTTATGTAATCCCCGTCTACACTTCATATGAATGTAAAAGCGGCACTTCCCTGCAAGGAAATAGCGTTTGCAAATGTCTACCTATCGTAGCAATAGAGTTGTAATGATTCTTAAAACGCGATATCGCATCTCATTTCTATGTTTCATGGTAAGATATAATATGATTTGCGAAGTGTCATGTATTCCTCGTCTACACTTCAAATGAATGTAAATGCGACACTTCCTAGCAAGGAAATAGCGTTTGCAGATGTCTACGTATCGTAGCAATAGATTACTAATGCTACTTAAAACGCGATATCGCATCTCATTTCTATGTTTCATGGTAAGATATTATATGATTTGCGAAGTGTCATGTATTCCTCGTCTACACTTCAAATGAATGTAAATGCGACACTTCCTTGCTGGGAAATACCGTTTGCAGATGTCTAGGTATCGTAGCAAAAGGGTTAAAATGCTTCTTAAAACGAGATATTGCATCTCATATCTATGTTTCATGATAAGATATAATATTCATTGCGAAGTGTTATGCATTCCTCGTATACGATTCAAATGATTGTAAATGCGACACATCCTTGCAAGGAAATAGCGTTTGCAGTTGTCTACGTATCGTAGCAATAGAATTCTTATGATTCTTAAAACGCGATATCGCATCTCATTTCTATGTTTCATGGTAAGATATAATATGATTTGCGAAGTGTTATGTATTCCTCGTCTACACTTCATATGAATGTAAAAGCGACACTTCCTTGCAAGGAAATAGCGTTTGCAAATGTCTACCTATCGTAGCAATAGAGTTCTTGTGATTCTTAAAACGCGATATCGCAACTCATTTCTATGTTTCATGGTAAGATATAATATGATTTGCGAAGTGTTATGTATTCCTCGTCTACGATTCAAATGAATGTGAATGCGACACTTCCTCGCTAGGAAATAGCGTTTGCAGATGTCTACGTATCGTAGCAATAGTGTTCTTATGATTCTTAAAACGCGATATCGTATCTCATTTCTATGTTTCATGGTAAGATATAATATGATTTGCGAAGTGTTATGTATTCCTCGTCTACACTTCCAATGAATGTAAATGCGACACTTCCTTGCAAAGAAATAGTGTTTGCAGATGTCTACGTATCGTAGCAATAGATATCTAATGCTTCTTAAAACGCGATATCGCATCTCATTTCTATGTTTCATGGTAAGATATAATATGATTTGCGAAGTGTTATGTATTCCTCGTCTACACTTCAAATGAATGTAAATGCGACACTTCCTTGCAAGGAAATAGCGTTTGCAGATGTCTACCTATCGTAGCAATAGGGTTCTAATGCTCCTTAAAACGCGATATCGCATCTCATTTCTATGTTTCATGGTAAGATATAATATGATTTGCGAAGTGTTATGTATTCCTCGTCTACACTTCAAATGAATGTAAATGCAACGCTTCCTTGCAAAGAAATAGCGTTTGCAGATGTCTACGTATCGTAGCAATAGAGTTCTTATGATTCTTAAAACGCGATATCGCATCGCATTTCTATGGTTTATGGTAAGATATAATATGATTTGCGAAGTGTCATGTATTCCTCGTCTACACTTCAAATGAATGTAAATGCGACACTTCTTTGCTAGGAAATAGCGTCTGCAGATGTCTAGGTATCGTTGCAATAGAGTTCAAATGTTTCTTAAAACGAGATATTGCATCTCATATCTATGATTCATGATAAGATATAATATTCATTGCGAAGTGTTATGCATTCCTCGTATACGATTCAAATGAATGTAAATGCGACACTTCCTTGCAAGGAAATAGCGTTTGCAGATGTCTACGTATCGTAGCAATGGAGTTCTTATGATTCTTAAAACGCGGTATCGATCTCAATTCTATGTTTCATGGTAAGATATAATATGATTTGCGAAGTGTTGTGGATTCCTCATCTACACTTCAAATGAATGTAAATGCGACACTTCCTTGCAAAGAAATAGCGTTTGCAGATGTCTACGTATCGTAGAAATAGATTTCTAATGCTTCTTAAAACGCGATATCGCATCTCTTTTCTATGTTTCATGGTAAGATATAATATGATTTGCGAAGTGTCATGTATTCCTCGTCTACACTTCAAATGAATGTAAATGCGACACTTCCTTGCAAGGAAATAGCGTTTGCAGATGTCTACGTATCGCAGCAATGGAGTTCTTATGATTCTTAAAACGCGATATCGATCTCAATTCTATGTTTCATGGTAAGATATAATATGATTTGCGAAGTGTCATGTATTCCTCGTCTACACTTCAAATGAATGTAAATGCGACACTTCCTTGCAAGGAAATAGCGTCTGCAGAGGTCTAGGTATCGTTGCAATAGAGTTCAAATGCTTCTTAAAACGAGATATTGCATCTCATATCTATGATTCATGATAAGATATAATATTCATTGCGAAGTGTTATGCATTCCTAGTATACGATTCAAATGAATGTAAATGCGACACTTCCTTGCAAGAAAATAGCGTTTGCAGATGTCTACGTATCGTAGCAATGGAGTTCTTATGATTCTTAAAACGCGGTATCGATCTCAATTCTATGTTTCATGGTAAGATATAATATGATTTGCGAAGTGTTGTGGATTCCTCATCTACACTTCAAATGAATGTAAATGCGACACTTCCTTGCAAAGAAATAGCGTTTGCAGATGTCTACGTATCGCAGAAATAGATTTCTAATGCTTCTTAAAACGCGATATCGCATCTCTTTTCTATGTTTCATGGTAAGATATAATATGATTTGCGAAGTGTCATGTATTCCTCGTCTACACTTCAAATGAATGTAAATGCGACACTTCCTTGCAAGGAAATAGCGTTTGCAGATGTCTACGTATCGCAGCAATGGAGTTCTTATGATTCTTAAAACGCGATATCGATCTCAATTCTATGTTTCATGGTAAGATATAATATGATTTGCGAAGTGTTATGTATTCCTCGTCTACACTTCAAATGAATGTAAATGCGACACTTCCTTGCAAGGAAATAGCGTCTGCAGATGTCTAGGTATCGTAGCAATAGAGTTCAAATGCTTCTTAGAACGAGATATTGCATCTCATATCTATGTTTCATGATAAGATATAATATTCATTGCGAAGTGTTATGCATTCCTCGTCTACGATTCAAATGAATGTAAATGCGACACTTCCTTGCAAGGAAATAGCGTTTGCAGATGTCTACGTATCGTAGCAATAGAGTTTTTATGATTCTTAAAACGCGATATCGCATCTCATTTCTATGTTTCATGGTAAAATATAATATGACTTGCGAGGTGTTATGTATTCCTCGTCTACGCTTCAAATGAATGTAAATGCGACACTTCCTTGCAAGGAAATAGCGTTTGCGGATGTCTACGTATCGTAGCAATGGAGTTCTTATGATTCTTAAAACGCGATATCGATCTCAATTCTATGTTTCATGGTAAGATATAATATGATTTGCGAAGTGTTATGTATTCCACGTCTACACTTCAAATGAATATAAATGCGACACTTCCTTGCAAGGAAATAGCGTTTGCAGATGTCTACGTTTCGTAGCAATAGATTCCTAATGCTTCTTAAAAAGCGAAATCGCAACTCATTTCTATGTTTCATGGTAAGATATAATATGATTTGCGAAGTGTTCTGTATTCCTCGACTACACTTCAAATGAATGCAAATGCGACACTTCCTTGCAAGGAAATAGCGTTTGCAGATGTCTACCTATCGTAGCAATAGGGTTCTAATGCTTCTTAAAACGCGATATCGCATCTCATTTCTATGTTTCATGGTAGGATATGATATTCATTGCGAAGTGTTATGCATTCCTCGTATACGATTCAAATGAATGTAAATGCGACACTTCCTTGCAAGGAAACAGCGTTTGCAGATGTCTACGTATCGTAGCAATAGATTTCTAATGCTTCTTAAAACGCGATATCGCATCTAATTTCTATGTTTCATGGTAAGATATAATATCATTTGCGAAGTGTTATGTATTCCTCGTCTACACTTCAAATGAATGTAAATGCGACACTTCCTCGCAAGGAAATAGCGTTCGCAGATGTCTACCTATCCCAGCAATAGGGTTCTAATGCTTCTTAAAACGCGATATCGCATCTAATTTCTATGTTTCATGGTAAGATATAATATGATTTGCGAAGTGTTATGTATTCCTCGTCTACACTTCAAATGAATGTAAATGCGACACTTCCTTGCAAGGAAATAGCGTTTGCAGATGTCTACGTATCGTAGCAATAGAGTTCTTATGATTCTTAAAACGCGATATCGCATCTCATTTCTATGGTTCATGGTATGATATAATATGATTTGCGAAGTGTTATGTATTCCTCGTCTACACTTCAAATGAATGTAAATGCGACGCTTCCTTGCTAGGAAATAGCGTCTGCAGATGTCTAGGTATCGTAGCGATAGTGTTCTAATGCTCCTTAAAACGCGATATCGCATCTCATTTCTATGTTTCATGGTAAGATATAATATGATTTGCGAAGTGTTATGTATTCCTCGTCTACACTTCAAATGAATGTAAATGCAACGCTTCCTTGCAAAGAAATAGCGTTTGCAGATGTCTACGTATCGTAGCAATAGAGTTCTTATGATTCTTAAAACGCGATATCGCATCGCATTTCTATGGTTTATGGTAAGATATAATATGATTTGCGAAGTGTCATGTATTCCTCGTCTACACTTCAAATGAATGTAAATGCGACACTTCTTTGCTAGGAAATAGCGTCTGCAGATGTCTAGGTATCGTTGCAATAGAGTTCAAATGTTTCTTAAAACGAGATGTTGCATCTCATATCTATGATTCATGATAAGATATAATATTCATTGCGAAGTGTTATGCATTCCTCGTATACGATTCAAATGAATGTAAATGCGACACTTCCTTGCAAGGAAATAGCGTTTGCAGATGTCTACGTATCGTAGCAATGGAGTTCTTATGATTCTTAAAACGCGGTATCGATCTCAATTCTATGTTTCATGGTAAGATATAATATGATTTGCGAAGTGTTGTGGATTCCTCATCTACACTTCAAATGAATGTAATTGCGACACTTCCTTGCAAAGAAATAGCGTTTGCAGATGTCTACGTATCGTAGAAATAGATTTCTAATGCTTCTTAAAACGCGATATCGCATCTCTTTTCTATGTTTCATGGTAAGATATAATATGATTTGCGAAGTGTCATGTATTCCTCGTCTACACTTCAAATGAATGTAAATGCGACACTTCCTTGCAAGGAAATAGCGTTTGCAGATGTCTACGTATCGCAGCAATGGAGTTCTTATGATTCTTAAAACGCGATATCGATCTCAATTCTATGTTTCATGGTAAGATATAATATGATTTGCGAAGTGTCATGTATTCCTCGTCTACACTTCAAATGAATGTAAATGCGACACTTCCTTGCAAGGAAATAGCGTCTGCAGAGGTCTAGGTATCGTTGCAATAGAGTTCAAATGCTTCTTAAAACGAGATATTGCATCTCATATCTATGATTCATGATAAGATATAATATTCATTGCGAAGTGTTATGCATTCCTAGTATACGATTCAAATGAATGTAAATGCGACACTTCCTTGCAAGAAAATAGCGTTTGCAGATGTCTACGTATCGTAGCAATGGAGTTCTTATGATTCTTAAAACGCGGTATCGATCTCAATTCTATGTTTCATGGTAAGATATAATATGATTTGCGAAGTGTTGTGGATTCCTCATCTACACTTCAAATGAATGTAAATGCGACACTTCCTTGCAAAGAAATAGCGTTTGCAGATGTCTACGTATCGCAGAAATAGATTTCTAATGCTTCTTAAAACGCGATATCGCATCTCTTTTCTATGTTTCATGGTAAGATATAATATGATTTGCGAAGTGTCATGTATTCCTCGTCTACACTTCAAATGAATGTAAATGCGACACTTCCTTGCAAGGAAATAGCGTTTGCAGATGTCTACGTATCGCAGCAATGGAGTTCTTATGATTCTTAAAACGCGATATCGATCTCAATTCTATGTTTCATGGTAAGATATAATATGATTTGCGAAGTGTTATGTATTCCTCGTCTACACTTCAAATGAATGTAAATGCGACACTTCCTTGCAAGGAAATAGCGTCTGCAGATGTCTAGGTATCGTAGCAATAGAGTTCAAATGCTTCTTAGAACGAGATATTGCATCTCATATCTATGTTTCATGATAAGATATAATATTCATTGCGAAGTGTTATGCATTCCTCGTCTACGATTCAAATGAATGTAAATGCGACACTTCCTTGCAAGGAAATAGCGTTTGCAGATGTCTACGTATCGTAGCAATAGAGTTTTTATGATTCTTAAAACGCGATATCGCATCTCATTTCTATGTTTCATGGTAAGATATAATATGATTTGCGAAGTGTTATGTATTCCACGTCTACACTTCAAATGAATATAAATGCGACACTTCCTTGCAAGGAAATAGCGTTTGCAGATGTCTACGTTTCGTAGCAATAGATTCCTAATGCTTCTTAAAACGCGAAATCGCAACTCATTTCTATGTTTCATGGTAAGATATAATATGATTTGCGAAGTGTTATGTATTCCTCGACTACACTTCAAATGAATGCAAATGCGACACTTCCTTGCAAGGAAATAGCGTTTGCAGATGTCTACCTATCGTAGCAATAGGGTTCTAATGCTTCTTAAAACGCGATATCGCATCTCATTTCTATGTTTCATGGTAGGATATGATATTCATTGCGAAGTGTTATGCATTCCTCGTATACGATTCAAATGAATGTAAATGCGACACTTCCTTGCAAGGAAACAGCGTTTGCAGATGTCTACGTATCGTAGCAATAGATTTCTAATGCTTCTTAAAACGCGATATCGCATCTAATTTCTATGTTTCATGGTAAGATATAATATCATTTGCGAAGTGTTATGTATTCCTCGTCTACACTTCAAATGAATGTAAATGCCACACTTCCTCGCAAGGAAATAGCGTTCGCAGATGTCTACCTATCCCAGCAATAGGGTTCTAATGCTTCTTAAAACGCGATATCGCATCTAATTTCTATGTTTCATGGTAAGATATAATATGATTTGCGAAGTGTTATGTATTCCTCGTCTACACTTCAAATGAATGTAAATGCGACACTTCCTTGCAAGGAAATAGCGTTTGCAGATGTCTACGTATCGTAGCAATAGAGTTCTTATGATTCTTAAAACGCGATATCGCATCTCATTTCTATGGTTCATGGTATGATATAATATGATTTGCGAAGTGTTATGTATTCCTCGTCTACACTTCAAATGAATGTAAATGCGACGCTTCCTTGCTAGGAAATAGCGTCTGCAGATGTCTAGGTATCGTAGCGATAGTGTTCTAATGCTTCTTAAAACGCGATATCGCATCTCATTTCAATGTTTCATGGTTAGATATAATATGATTTGCGAAGTGTTATGTATTCCTCGTCTACACTTCAAATGAATGTAAATGCGACACTTCCTTGCAAAGAAATAGTGTTTGCAGATGTCTACGTATCGTAGCAATAGATATCTAATGCTTCTTAAAACGCGATATCGCATCTCATTTCTATGTTTCATGGTAAGATATAATATGATTTGCGAAGAGTCATGTATTCCTCGTCTACACTTCAAATGAATGTGAATGCGACACTTCCTCGCTAGAAAATAGCGTTTGCAGATGTCTAGGTATCGTAGCAATAGTGTTCTAATGCTTCTTAAAACGCGATATCGCAACTCATTTCTATGTTTCATGGTAAGATATAATATGATTTGCGAAGTGTTATGTATTCCTCGTATACGATTCAAGTGAATGTAAATGCGACACTTCCTTGCAAAGAAATAGCGTTTGCAGACATCTACGTATCGTAGCAATAGATTTCTAATGCTTCTTAAAACGCGATATCGCATCTCATTTCTATGTTTCATGGTAAGATATAATATGATTTGCGAAGTGTTATGTATTCCTCGTCTACACTTCAAATGAATGTAAATGCGACACTTCCTTGCAAGGAAATAGCGTTTGCAGATGTCTACGTATCGTAGCAATAGAGTTCTTATGATTCTTAAAACGCGATATCGCATCTCATTTCTATGGTTCATGGTATGATATAATATGATTTGCGAAGTGTTATGTATTCCTCGTCTACACTTCAAATGAATGTAAATGCGACGCTTCCTTGCTAGGAAATAGCGTCTGCAGATGTCTAGGTATCGTAGCGATAGTGTTCTAATGCTTCTTAAAACGCGATATCGCATCTCATTTCAATGTTTCATGGTAAGATATAATATGATTTGCGAAGTGTTATGTATTCCTCGTCTACACTTCAAATGAATGTAAATGCGACACTTCCTAGCAGGGAAATAGCGTTTGCAGATGTCTACGTATCGTAGCAATAGATTACTAATGCTACTTAAAACGCGATATCGCATCTCATTTCTATGTTTCATGGTAAGATATTATATGATTTGCGAAGTGTCATGTATTCCTCGTCTACACTTCAAATGAATGTAAATGCGACACTTCCTTGCTGGGAAATACCGTTTGCAGATGTCTAGGTATCGTAGCAAAAGGGTTAAAATGCTTCTTAAAACGAGATATTGCATCTCATATCTATGTTTCATGATAAGATATAATATTCATTGCGAAGTGTTATGCATTCCTCGTATACGATTCAAATGATTGTAAATGCGACACTTCCTTGCAAGGAAATAGCGTTTGCAGTTGTCTACGTATCGTAGCAATAGAATTCTTATGATTCTTAAAACGCGATATCGCATCTCATTTCTATGTTTCATGGTAAGATATAATATGATTTGCGAAGTGTTATGTATTCCTCGTCTACACTTCATATGAATGTAAAAGCGACACTTCCTTGCAAGGAAATAGCGTTTGCAAATGTCTACCTATCGTAGCAATAGAGTTCTTGTGATTCTTAAAACGCGATATCGCAACTCATTTCTATGTTTCATGGTAAGATATAATATGATTTGCGAAATGTTATGTATTCCTCGTCTACGATTCAAATGAATGTGAATGCGACACTTCCTCGCTAGGAAATAGCGTTTGCAGATGTCTACGTATCGTAGCAATAGTGTTCTTATGATTCTTAAAACGCGATATCGCATCTCATTTCTATGTTTCATGGTAGGATATGATATTCATTGCGAAGTGTTATGCATTCCTCGTATACGATTCAAATGAATGTAAATGCGACACTTCCTTGCAAGGAAACAGCGTTTGCAGATGTCTACGTATCGTAGCAATAGATTTCTAATGCTTCTTAAAACGCGATATCGCATCTAATTTCTATGTTTCATGGTAAGATATAATATCATTTGCGAAGTGTTATGTATTCCTCGTCTACACTTCAAATGAATGTAAATGCGACACTTCCTCGCAAGGAAATAGCGTTCGCAGATGTCTACCTATCCCAGCAATAGGGTTCTAATGCTTCTTAAAACGCGATATCGCATCTCATTTCTATGTTTCATGGTAGGATATGATATTCATTGCGAAGTGTTATGCATTCCTCGTATACGATTCAAATGAATGTAAATGCGACACTTCCTTGCAAGGAAACAGCGTTTGCAGATGTCTACGTATCGTAGCAATAGATTTCTAATGCTTCTTAAAACGCGATATCGCATCTAATTTCTATGTTTCATGGTAAGATATAATATCATTTGCGAAGTGTTATGTATTCCTCGTCTACACTTCAAATGAATGTAAATGCGACACTTCCTCGCAAGGAAATAGCGTTCGCAGATGTCTACCTATCCCAGCAATAGGGTTCTAATGCTTCTTAAAACGCGATATCGCATCTAATTTCTATGTTTCATGGTAAGATATAATATGATTTGCGAAGTGTTATGTATTCCTCGTCTACACTTCAAATGAATGTAAATGCGACACTTCCTTGCAAGGAAATAGCGTTTGCAGATGTCTACGTATCGTAGCAATAGAGTTCTTATGATTCTTAAAACGCGATATCGCATCTCATTTCTATGGTTCATGGTATGATATAATATGATTTGCGAAGTGTTATGTATTCCTCGTCTACACTTCAAATGAATGTAAATGCGACGCTTCCTTGCTAGGAAATAGCGTCTGCAGATGTCTAGGTATCGTAGCGATAGTGTTCTAATGCTTCTTAAAACGCGATATCGCATCTCATTTCAATGTTTCATGGTTAGATATAATATGATTTGCGAAGTGTTATGTATTCCTCGTCTACACTTCAAATGAATGTAAATGCGACACTTCCTTGCAAAGAAATAGTGTTTGCAGATGTCTACGTATCGTAGCAATAGATATCTAATGCTTCTTAAAACGCGATATCGCATCTCATTTCTATGTTTCATGGTAAGATATAATATGATTTGCGAAGAGTCATGTATTCCTCGTCTACACTTCAAATGAATGTGAATGCGACACTTCCTCGCTAGAAAATAGCGTTTGCAGATGTCTAGGTATCGTAGTAATAGAGTTCTTATGATTCTTAAAACGCGATATCGCATCTCATTTCTATGGTTTATGGTAAGATATAATATGATTTGCAAAGTGTCATGTATTCCTCGTCTACACTTCAAATGAATGTAAATGCGACACTTCCTTGCAAGGAAATAGCGTCTGTAGATGTCTGCGTATCGTAGCAATAGTGTTCTAATGCTTCTTAAAACGCGATATCGCATCTCATTTCTATGTTTCATGGTAAGATATAATATGATTTGCGAAGTGTTATGTATTCCTCGTCTACACTTCAAATGAATGTAAATGCGACACTTCCTTGCAAGGAAATAGCGTTTGCAGATGTCTACGTATCGTAGCAATAGAGTTCTTATGATTCTTAAAACGCGATATCGCATCTCATTTCTATGTTTCATGGTAAGATATAATATGATTTGCGAAGTGTTATGTATTCCTCGTCTACACTTCAAATGAATGTAAATGCGACACTTCCTTGCAAGGAAATAGCGTTTGCAGATGTCTACGTATCGTAGCAATAGAGTTCTTATGATTCTTAAAACGCGATATCGCATCTCATTTCTATGGTTCATGGTATGATATAATATGATTTGCGAAGTGTTATGTATTCCTCGTCTACACTTCAAATGAATGTAAATGCGACGCTTCCTTGCTAGGAAATAGCGTCTGCAGATGTCTAGGTATCGTAGCGATAGTGTTCTAATGCTTCTTAAAACGCGATATCGCATCTCATTTCAATGTTTCATGGTAAGATATAATATGATTTGCGAAGTGTTATGTATTCCTCGTCTACACTTCAAATGAATGTAAATGCGACACTTCCTAGCAAGGAAATAGCGTTTGCAGATGTCTACGTATCGTAGCAATAGATTACTAATGCTACTTAAAACGCGATATCGCATCTCATTTCTATGTTTCATGGTAAGATATTATATGATTTGCGAAGTGTCATGTATTCCTCGTCTACACTTCAAACGAATGTAAATGCGACACTTCCTTGCTGGGAAATACCGTTTGCAGATGTCTAGGTATCGTAGCAAAAGTGTTAAAATGCTTCTTAAAACGAGATATTGCATCTCATATCTATGTTTCATGATAAGATATAATATTCATTGCGAAGTGTTATGCATTCCTCGTATACGATTCAAATGATTGTAAATGCGACACTTCCTTGCAAGGAAATAGCGTTTGCAGTTGTCTACGTATCGTAGCAATAGAGTTCTTATGATTCTTAAAACGCGATATCGCATCTCATTTCTATGTTTCATGGTAAGATATAATATGATTTGCGAAGTGTTATGTATTCCTCGTCTACACTTCAAATGAATGTAAATGCGACACTTCCTTGCAAGGAAATAGCGTTTGCAGATGTCTACGTATCGTAGCAATAGAGTTCTTATGATTCTTAAAACGCGATATCGCATCTCATTTCTATGGTTCATGGTATGATATAATATGATTTGCGAAGTGTTATGTATTCCTCGTCTACACTTCAAATGAATGTAAATGCGACGCTTCCTTGCTAGGAAATAGCGTCTGCAGATGTCTAGGTATCGTAGCGATAGTGTTCTAATGCTTCTTAAAACGCGATATCGCATCTCATTTCAATGTTTCATGGTAAGATATAATATGATTTGCGAAGTGTTATGTATTCCTCGTCTACACTTCAAATGAATGTAAATGCGACACTTCCTAGCAAGGAAATAGCGTTTGCAGATGTCTACGTATCGTAGCAATAGATTACTAATGCTACTTAAAACGCGATATCGCATCTCATTTCTATGTTTCATGGTAAGATATTATATGATTTGCGAAGTGTCATGTATTCCTCGTCTACACTTCAAACGAATGTAAATGCGACACTTCCTTGCTGGGAAATACCGTTTGCAGATGTCTAGGTATCGTAGCAAAAGTGTTAAAATGCTTCTTAAAACGAGATATTGCATCTCATATCTATGTTTCATGATAAGATATAATATTCATTGCGAAGTGTTATGCATTCCTCGTATACGATTCAAATGATTGTAAATGCGACACTTCCTTGCAAGGAAATAGCGTTTGCAGTTGTCTACGTATCGTAGCAATAGAATTCTTATGATTCTTAAAACGCGATATCGCATCTCATTTCTATGTTTCATGGTAAGATATAATATGATTTGCGAAGTGTTATGTATTCCTCGTCTACACTTCATATGAATGTAAAAGCGACACTTCCTTGCAAGGAAATAGCGTTTGCAAATGTCTACCTATCGTAGCAATAGAGTTCTTGTGATTCTTAAAACGCGATATCGCAACTCATTTCTATGTTTCATGGTAAGATATAATATGATTTGCGAAATGTTATGTATTCCTCGTCTACGATTCAAATGAATGTGAATGCGACACTTCCTCGCTAGGAAATAGCGTTTGCAGATGTCTACGTATCGTAGCAATAGTGTTCTTATGATTCTTAAAACGCGATATCGTATCTCATTTCTATGTTTCATGGTAAGATATAATATGATTTGCGAAGTGTTATGTATTCCTCGTCTACACTTCCAATGAATGTAAATGCGACACTTCCTTGCAAAGAAATAGTGTTTGCAGATGTCTACGTATCGTAGCAATAGATATCTAATGCTTCTTAAAACGCGATATCGCATCTCATTTCTATGTTTCATGGTAAGATATAATATGATTTGCGAAGTGTCATGTATTCCTCGTCTACACTTCAAATGAATGTAAATGCGACACTTCCTTGCAAGGAAATAGCGTCTGCAGATGTCTGCGTATCGTAGCAATAGTGTTCTAATGCTTCTTAAAACGCGATATCGCAACTCATTTCTATGTTTCATGGTAAGATATAATATGATTTGCGAAGTGTTATGTATTCCTCGTATACGATTCAAGTGAATGTAAATGCGACACTTCCTTGCAAAGAAATAGCGTTTGCAGACATCTACGTATCGTAGCAATAGATTTCTAATGCTTCTTAAAACGCGATATCGCATCTCATTTCTATGTTTCATGGTAAGATATAATATGATTTGCGAAGTGTTATGTATTCCTCGTCTACACTTCAAATGAATGTAAATGCGACACTTCCTTGCAAGGAAATAGCGTTTGCAGATGTCTACGTATCGTAGCAATAGAGTTCTTATGATTCTTAAAACGCGATAATCGCATCTCATTTCTATGGTTCATGTGTATGATATAATATGATTTACGAAGTGTTATGTATTCCTCGTCTACACTTCAAATGAATGTAAATGCGACGCTTCCTTGCTAGGAAATAGCGTCTGCAGATGTCTAGGTATCGTAGCGATAGTGTTCTAATGCTTCTTAAAACGCGATATCGCATCTCATTTCAATGTTTCATGGTAAGATATAATATGATTTGCGAAGTGTTATGTATTCCTCGTCTACACTTCAATGAATGTAAATGCGACACTTCCTGGCAAGGAAATAGCGTTTGCAGATGTCTACGTATCGTAGCAATAGATTACTAATGCTACTTAAAACGCGATATCGCATCTCATTTCTATGTTTCATGGTAAGATATTATATGATTTGCGAAGTGTCATGTATTCCTCGTCTACACTTCAAATGAATGTAAATGCGACACTTCCTTGCTGGGAAATACCGTTTGCAGATGTCTAGGTATCGTAGCAAAAGGGTTAAAGTGCTTCTTAAAACGAGATATTGCATCTCATATCTATGTTTCATGATAAGATATAATATTCATTGCGAAGTGTTATGCATTCCTCGTATACGATTCAAATGATTGTAAATGCGACACTTCCTTGCAAGGAAATAGCGTTTGCAGTTGTTCTACGTATCGTAGCAATAGAATTCTTATGATTCTTAAAACGCGATATCGCATCTCATTTCTATGTTTCATGGTAAGATATAATATGATTTGCGAAGTGTTATGTATTCCTCGTCTACACTTCATATGAATGTAAAAGCGACACTTCCTTGCAAGGAAATAGCGTTTGCAAATGTCTACCTATCGTAGCAATAGAGTTCTTGTGATTCTTAAAACGCGATATCGCAACTCATTTCTATGTTTCATGGTAAGATATAATATGATTTGCGAAATGTTATGTATTCCTCGTCTACGATTCAAATGAATGTGAATGCGACACTTCCTCGCTAGGAAATAGCGTTTGCAGATGTCTACGTATCGTAGCAATAGTGTTCTTATGATTCTTAAAACGCGATATCGTATCTCATTTCTATGTTTCATGGTAAGATATAATATGATTTGCGAAGTGTTATGTATTCCTCGTCTACACTTCCAATGAATGTAAATGCGACACTTCCTTGCAAAGAAATAGTGTTTGCAGATGTCTACGTATCGTAGCAATAGGTATCTAATGCTTCTTAAAACGCGATATCGCATCTCATTTCTATGTTTCATGGTAAGATATAATATGGTTTGCGAAGTGTCATGTATTCCTCGTCTACACTTCAAATGAATGTAAATGCGACACTTCCTTGCAAGGAAATAGCGTCTGCAGATGTCTGCGTATCGTAGCAATAGTGTTCTAATGCTTCTTAAAACGCGATATCGCAACTCATTTCTATGTTTCATGGTAAGATATAATATGATTTGCGAAGTGTTATGTATTCCTCGTATACGATTCAAGTGAATGTAAATGCGACACTTCCTTGCAAAGAAATAGCGTTTGCAGACATCTACGTATCGTAGCAATAGATTTCTAATGCTTCTTAAAACACGATATCGCATCTCATTTCTATGTTTCATAGTAAGATATAATATGATTTGCGAAGTGTTATGTATTCCTCGTATACGATTCAAGTGAATGTAAATGCGACCCTTCCTTGCTAGGAAATAGCGTCTGCAGATGTCTAGGTATCGTAGCAATAGAGTTCAAATGCGTCTTAAAACGAGATATTGCATCTCATATCTATGTTTCATGATGAGATATAATATTCATTGCGAAGTGTTATGCATTCCTCGTATACGATTCAAATGAATGTAAATGCGACACTTCCATGGAAGAAAATAGCGTTTGCAGATTTCTACATTTCGTAGCAATAGATTCCTAATGCTTCTTAAAACGCGAAATCGCATCTCATTTCTATGTTTCATGGTAAGATATAATATGATTTGCGAAGTGTTATGTATTCCTCGACTACACTTCAAATGAATGCAAATGCGACACTTCCTTGCAAGGAAATAGCGTTTGCAGATGTCTACCTATCGTAGCAATAGGGTTCTAATGCTTCTTAAAACGCGATATCGCATCTCATTTCTATGTTTCATGGTAGGATATGATATTCATTGCGAAGTGTTATGCATTCCTCGTATACGATTCAAATGAATGTAAATGCGACACTTCCTTGCAAGGAAACAGCGTTTGCAGATGTCTACGTATCGTAGCAATAGATTTCTAATGCTTCTTAAAACGCGATATCGCATCTAATTTCTATGTTTCATGGTAAGATATAATATGATTTGCGAAGTGTTATGTATTCCTCGTCTACACTTCAAATGAATGTAAATGCGACACTTCCTCGCAAGGAAATAGCGTTTCCAGATGTCTACCTATCCCAGCAATAGGGTTCTAATGCTTCTTAAAACGGCGATATCGCATCTAATTTCTATGTTTCATGGTAAGATATAATATGATTTGCGAAGTGTTTTGTATTCCTCGTCTACACTTCAAATGAATGTAAATGCGACACTTCCTTGCAAAGAAATAGCGTTTGCAGACATCTACGTATCGTAGCAATAGAGTTCTTATGATTCTTAGAACGCGATATCGCATCTCATTTCTATGGTTCATGGTATGATATAATATGATTTGCGAAGTGTTATGTATTCCTCGTCTACACTTCAAATGAATGTAAATGCGACACTTCCTTGCTAGGAAATAGCGTCTGCAGATGTCTAGGTATCGTAGCGATAGTGTTCTAATGCTTCTTAAAACGCGATATCGCATCTCATTTCAATGTTTCATGGTAAGATATAATATGATTTGCGAAGTGTTATGTATTCCTCGTCTACACTTCAAATGAATGTAAATGCGACACTTCCTCGCAAGGAAATAGCGTTTGCAGATGTCTACCTATCGTAGCAATAGGGTTCTAATGCTTCTTATAACACGATGTCGCATCTCATTTCTTTGTTTCATGGTAAGATATAATATGATTTGCGAAGTGTTTTGTATTCCTCGTCTACACTTCAAATGAATGTAAATGCGACACTTCCTTGCAAAGAAATTGCGTTTGCAGATGTCTACGTATCGTAGCAATAGATTTCTAATGCTTCTTAAAACGCGATATCGCATCTCATTTCTATGTTTCATGGTAAGATATAATATGATTTGCGAAGTGTTATGTATTCCTCGTCTACACTTCAAATGAATGTAAATGCGACACTTCCTTGCAAAGAAATAGCGTTTGCAGATGTCTACGTATCGCAGCAATGGAGTTCTTATGATTCTTAAAACGCGATATCGATCTCAATTCTAATGTTTCATGGTGAGATATAATATGATTTGCGAAGTGTTATGTATTCCTCGTCTACACTTCAAATGAATGTAAATGCGACACTTCCTTGCAAGGAAACAGCGTTTGCAGATGTCTACGTATCGTAGCAATAGATTTCTAATGCTTCTTAAAACGCGATATCGCATCTAATTTCTATGTTTCATGGTAAGATATAATATGATTTGCGAAGTGTTATGTATTCCTCGTCTACACTTCAAATGAATGTAAATGCGACACTTCCTCGCAAGGAAATAGCGTTTGCAGATGTCTACCTATCCCAGCAATAGGGTTCTAATGCTTCTTAAAACGCGATATCGCATCTAATTTCTATGTTTCATGGTAAGATATAATATGATTTGCGAAGTGTTTTGTATTCCTCGTCTACACTTCAAATGAATGTAAATGCGACACTTCCTTGCAAAGAAATAGCGTTTGCAGACATCTACGTATCGTAGCAATAGAGTTCTTATGATTCTTAAAACGCGATATCGCATCTCATTTCTATGGTTCATGGTATGATATAATATGATTTGCGAAGTGTTATGTATTCCTCGTCTACACTTCAAATGAATGTAAATGCGACACTTCCTTGCTAGGAAATAGCGTCTGCAGATGTCTAGGTATCGTAGCGATAGTGTTCTAATGATTCTTAAAACGCGATATCGCATCTCATTTCAATGTTTCATGGTAAGATATAATATGATTTGCGAAGTGTTATGTATTCCTCGTCTACACTTCAAATGAGTGTAAATGCGACACTTCCTTGCAAAGAAATTGCGTTTGCAGATGTCTACGTATCGTAGCAATAGATTTCTAATGCTTCTTAAAACGCGATATAGCATCTCATTTCTATGTTTCATGGTAAGATATAATATGATTTGAGAAGTGTCATGTTTTCCTCGTCTACACTTCAAATGAATGTAAATGCGACACTTCCTTGCAAGGAAATAGCGTTTGCAGATGTCTACCTATCGTAGCAATAGGGTTCTGATGCTTCTTAAAACGCGATATCGCATCTCATTTCTATGTTTCATGGTAAGATATAATATGATTTGCGAAGTGTTATGTATTCCTCGTCTACACTTCAAATGAATGTAAATGCAACGCTTCCTTGCAAAGAAATAGCGTTTGCAGATGTCTACGTATCGTAGCAATAGAGTTCTTATGATTCTTAAAACGCGATATAGCATCTCATTTGTATGATTCATGGTATGATATAATATGATTTGCGAAGTGTTATGTATTCCTCGTCTACACTTCAAATGAATGTAAATGCGACACTTCCTTGCTAGGAAATATCGTCTGCAGATGTCTAGGTATTGTAGCGATAGTGTTCTAATGCTTCTTAAAACGCGATATCGCATCTCATTTCAATGTTTCATGATAAGATATAATTTGATTTGCGAAGTGTTATGTATTCCTCGTCTGCACTTCAAATGAATGTAAATGCGACACTTCCTTACTAGGAAATAGCGTCTGCAGATGTCTAGGTATCTTAGCAATAGAGTTCAAATGCTTCCTAAAACGAGATATTGCATCTCATATCTATGTTTAATGATAAGATATAATATTCATTGCGAAGTGTTATGCATTCCTCGTCTACGATTCAAATGAATGTAAATGCGACACTTCCTTGCAAGGAAATAGTGTTTGCAGATGTCTACGTATCGTAGCAATAGAGTTCTTATGATTCTTAAAACGCGATACCGCATCTCATTTCTATGTTTCATGGTAAGATATAATATGATTTGCGAAGTGTCATGTATTCCTCGTCTACAGTTCAAATGAATGTAAATACGACACTTCATTGCTAGGAAATAGCGTCTGCAGATGTCTACGTATCGTAGCAATAGAGTTCTTATGATCCTTAAAACGCGATATCGCATCTCATTTCTATGGTTCATGGTATGATATAATATGATTTGCGAAGTGTTATGTATTCCTCGTCTACACTTCAAATGAATGAAAATGCGACACTTCCTTACTAGGAAATAGCGTCTGCAGATGTCTAGGTATAGTAGCAATAGAGTTCAAATGCTTCCTAAAACGAGATATTGCATCTCATATCTATGTTTAATGATAAGATATAATATTCATTGCGAAGTGTTATGCATTCCTCGTCTACGATTCAAATGAATGTAAATGCGACACTTCCTTGCAAGGAAATAGCGTTTGCAGATGTCTACGTATCGTAGCAATAGAGTTCTTATGATTCTTAAAACGCGAAACCGCATCTCATTTCTATGTTTCATGGTAAGATATAATATGATTTGCGAAGTGTCATGCATTCCTCGTCTACACTTCAAATGAATGTGAATGCGACACTTCCTCGCTAGGAAATAGCGTTTGCAGATGTCTACGTATCGTAGCAATAGTGTTCTTATGATTCTTAAAACGCGATATCGTATCTCATTTCTATGTTTCATGGTAAGATATAATATGATTTGCGAAGTGTTATGTATTCCTCGTCTACACTTCCAATGAATGTAAATGCGACACTTCCTTGCAAAGAAATAGTGTTTGCAGATGTCTACGTATCGTAGCAATAGGTATCTAATGCTTCTTAAAACGCGATATCGCATCTCATTTCTATGTTTCATGGTAAGATATAATATGATTTGCGAAGTGTCATGTATTCCTCGTCTACACTTCAAATGAATGTAAATGCGACACTTCCTTGCAAGGAAATAGCGTCTGCAGATGTCTGCGTATCGTAGCAATAGTGTTCTAATGCTTCTTAAAACGCGATATCGCAACTCATTTCTATGTTTCATGGTAAGATATAATATGATTTGCGAAGTGTTATGTATTCCTCGTATACGATTCAAGTGAATGTAAATGCGACACTTCCTTGCAAAGAAATAGCGTTTGCAGACATCTACGTATCGTAGCAATAGATTTCTAATGCTTCTTAAAACACGATATCGCATCTCATTTCTATGTTTCATAGTAAGATATAATATGATTTGCGAAGTGTTATGTATTCCTCGTATACGATTCAAGTGAATGTAAATGCGACCCTTCCTTGCTAGGAAATAGCGTCTGCAGATGTCTAGGTATCGTAGCAATAGAGTTCAAATGCGTCTTAAAACGAGATATTGCATCTCATATCTATGTTTCATGATGAGATATAATATTCATTGCGAAGTGTTATGCATTCCTCGTATACGATTCAAATGAATGTAAATGCGACACTTCCATGGAAGAAAATAGCGTTTGCAGATTTCTACGTTTCGTAGCAATAGATTCCTAATGCTTCTTAAAACGCGAAATCGCATCTCATTTCTATGTTTCATGGTAAGATATAATATGATTTGCGAAGTGTTATGTATTCCTCGACTACACTTCAAATGAATGCAAATGCGACACTTCCTTGCAAGGAAATAGCGTTTGCAGATGTCTACCTATCGTAGCAATAGGGTTCTAATGCTTCTTAAAACGCGATATCGCATCTCATTTCTATGTTTCATGGTAGGATATGATATTCATTGCGAAGTGTTATGCATTCCTCGTATACGATTCAAATGAATGTAAATGCGACACTTCCTTGCAAGGAAACAGCGTTTGCAGATGTCTACGTATCGTAGCAATAGATTTCTAATGCTTCTTAAAACGCGATATCGCATCTAATTTCTATGTTTCATGGTAAGATATAATATGATTTGCGAAGTGTTATGTATTCCTCGTCTACACTTCAAATGAATGTAAATGCGACACTTCCTCGCAAGGAAATAGCGTTTCCAGATGTCTACCTATCCCAGCAATAGGGTTCTAATGCTTCTTAAAACGCGATATCGCATCTAATTTCTATGTTTCATGGTAAGATATAATATGATTTGCGAAGTGTTTTGTATTCCTCGTCTACACTTCAAATGAATGTAAATGCGACACTTCCTTGCAAAGAAATAGCGTTTGCAGACATCTACGTATCGTAGCAATAGAGTTCTTATGATTCTTAGAACGCGATATCGCATCTCATTTCTATGGTTCATGGTATGATATAATATGATTTGCGAAGTGTTATGTATTCCTCGTCTACACTTCAAATGAATGTAAATGCGACACTTCCTTGCTAGGAAATAGCGTCTGCAGATGTCTAGGTATCGTAGCGATAGTGTTCTAATGCTTCTTAAAACGCGATATCGCATCTCATTTCAATGTTTCATGGTAAGATATAATATGATTTGCGAAGTGTTATGTATTCCTCGTCTACACTTCAAATGAATGTAAATGCGACACTTCCTCGCAAGGAAATAGCGTTTGCAGATGTCTACCTATCGTAGCAATAGGGTTCTAATGCTTCTTATAACACGATGTCGCATCTCATTCCTTTGTTTCATGGTAAGATATAATATGATTTGCGAAGTGTTTTGTATTCCTCGTCTACACTTCAAATGAATGTAAATGCGACACTTCCTTGCAAAGAAATTGCGTTTGCAGATGTCTACGTATCGTAGCAATAGATTTCTAATGCTTCTTAAAACGCGATATCGCATCTCATTTCTATGTTTCATGGTAAGATATAATATGATTTGCGAAGTGTTATGTATTCCTCGTCTACACTTCAAATGAATGTAAATGCGACACTTCCTTGCAAAGAAATAGCGTTTGCAGATGTCTACGTATCGCAGCAATGGAGTTCTTATGATTCTTAAAACGCGATATCGATCTCAATTCTATGTTTCATGGTGAGATATAATATGATTTGCGAAGTGTTATGTATTCCTCGTCTACACTTCAAATGAATGTAAATGCGACACTTCCTTGGAAGGAAACAGCGTTTGCAGATGTCTACGTATCGTAGCAATAGATTTCTAATGCTTCTTAAAACGCGATATCGCATCTAATTTCTATGTTTCATGGTAAGATATAATATGATTTGCGAAGTGTTATGTATTCCTCGTCTACACTTCAAATGAATGTAAATGCGACACTTCCTCGCAAGGAAATAGCGTTTGCAGATGTCTATCTATCCCAGCAATAGGGTTCTAATGCTTCTTAAAACGCGATATCGCATCTAATTTCTATGTTTCATGGTAAGATATAATATGATTTGCGAAGTGTTTTGTATTCCTCGTCTACACTTCAAATGAATGTAAATGCGACACTTCCTTGCAAAGAAATAGCGTTTGCAGACATCTACGTATCGTAGCAATAGAGTTCTTATGATTCTTAAAACGCGATATCGCATCTCATTTCTATGGTTCATGGTATGATATAATATGATTTGCGAAGTGTTATGTATTCCTCGTCTACACTTCAAATGAATGTAAATGCGACACTTCCTTGCTAGGAAATAGCGTCTGCAGATATCTAGGTATCGTAGCGATAGTGTTCTAATGATTCTTAAAACGCGATATCGCATCTCATTTCAATGTTTCATGGTAAGATATAATATGATTTGCGAAGTGTTATGTATTCCTCGTCTACACTTCAAATGAGTGTAAATGCGACACTTCCTTGCAAAGAAATTGCGTTTGCAGATGTCTACGTATCGTAGCAATAGATTTCTAATGCTTCTTAAAACGCGATATAGCATCTCATTTCTATGTTTCATGGTAAGATATAATATGATTTGAGAAGTGTCATGTTTTCCTCGTCTACACTTCAAATGAATGTAAATGCGACACTTCCTTGCAAGGAAATAGCGTTTGCAGATGTCTACCTATCGTAGCAATAGGGTTCTGATGCTTCTTAAAACGCGATATCGCATCTCATTTCTATGTTTCATGGTAAGATATAATATGATTTGCGAAGTGTTATGTATTCCTCGTCTACACTTCAAATGAATGTAAATGCAACGCTTCCTTGCAAAGAAATAGCGTTTGCAGATGTCTACGTATCGTAGCAATAGAGTTCTTATGATTCTTAAAACGCGATATAGCATCTCATTTGTATGATTCATGGTATGATATAATATGATTTGCGAAGTGTTATGTATTCCTCGTCTACACTTCAAATGAATGTAAATGCGACACTTCCTTGCTAGGAAATAGCGTCTGCAGATGTCTAGGTATTGTAGCGATAGTGTTCTAATGCTTCTTAAAACGCGATATCGCATCTCATTTCAATGTTTCATGATAAGATATAATTTGATTTGCGAAGTGTTATGTATTCCTCGTCTGCACTTCAAATGAATGTAAATGCGACACTTCCTTACTAGGAAATAGCGTCTGCAGATGTCTAGGTATCTTAGCAATAGAGTTCAAATGCTTCCTAAAACGAGATATTGCATCTCATATCTATGTTTAATGATAAGATATAATATTCATTGCGAAGTGTTATGCATTCCTCGTCTACGATTCAAATGAATGTAAATGCGACACTTCCTTGCAAGGAAATAGTGTTTGCAGATGTCTACGTATCGTAGCAATAGAGTTCTTATGATTCTTAAAACGCGATACCGCATCTCATTTCTATGTTTCATGGTAAGATATAATATGATTTGCGAAGTGTCATGTATTCCTCGTCTACACTTCAAATGAATGTAAATACGACACTTCATTGCTAGGAAATAGCGTCTGCAGATGTCTACGTATCGTAGCAATAGAGTTCTTATGATCCTTAAAACGCGATATCGCATCTCATTTCTATGGTTCATGGTATGATATAATATGATTTGCGAAGTGTTATGTATTCCTCGTCTACACTTCAAATGAATGAAAATGCGACACTTCCTTACTAGGAAATAGCGTCTGCAGATGTCTAGGTATAGTAGCAATAGAGTTCAAATGCTTCCTAAAACGAGATATTGCATCTCATATCTATGTTTAATGATAAGATATAATATTCATTGCGAAGTGTTATGCATTCCTCGTCTACGATTCAAATGAATGTAAATGCGACACTTCCTTGCAAGGAAATAGCGTTTGCAGATGTCTACGTATCGTAGCAATAGAGTTCTTATGATTCTTAAAACGCGAAACCGCATCTCATTTCTATGTTTCATGGTAAGATATAATATGATTTGCGAAGTGTCATGCATTCCTCGTCTACACTTCAAATGAATGTAAATACGACACTTCATTGCTAGGAAATAGCGTCTGCAGATGTCTAGGTATCGTAGCAATAGTGTTCTTATGATTCTTAAAACGCGATATCGCAACTCATTTCTATGGTTCATGGTAAAATATAATATGATTTGCGAAGTGTTATGTATTCCTCGTCTACACTTCAAAGAAAGTAAATGCGACACTTCCTTGGAAGGAAATAGCGTTTGCAGATGTCTACGTATCGTAGCAATGGAGTTCTTATGATTCTTAAAACGCGGTATAGATCTCAATTCTATGTTTCATGGTAAGATATAATATGATTTGCGAAGTGTTGTGGATTCCTCGTCTACACTTCAATGAATGTAAATGCAACACTTCCTTGCAAAGAAATAGCGTTTGCAGATGTCTACGTATCGTAGAAATAGATTTCTATTGCTTCTTAAAACGCGATATCGCATCTCTTTTCTATGTTTCCTGGTAAGATATAATATAATTTGCGAAGTGTCATGTATTCCTCGTCTACACTTCAAATGAATGTAAATGCGACACTTCCTTTCAAGGAAATAGCGTTTGCAGATGCCTACGTATCGTGGCAATGGAGTTCTTATGATTCTTAAAACGCGATATCGATCTCAATTTTATGTTTCATGGTAAGATATAATATGATTTGCGAAGTTTTATGTATTCCTCGTCTACACTTCAAATGATTATAAATGCGACCCTTCCTTGCAAGGAAATAGCTTTTGCAGATGTCTACCTATCGTAGTAATAGGTTTCTAATGTTTCTTAAAACGCGATATCGCATCTCATTTCTATGTTTCATGGTAAGATATAATATGATTTGCGAAGTTTTATGTATTCCTCGTCTACACTTCAAATGATTATAAATGCGACCCTTCCTTGCAAGGAAATAGCTTTTGCAGATGTCTACCTATCGTAGCCATAGGGTTCTAATGCTTCTTAAAACGCGATATCGCATCTCATTTCTATGTTTCATGGTAAGATATAATATGATTTGCGAAGTGTTATGTATTCCTCGTCTACACTTCAAATGAATGTAAATGCGACACCTCCTTGCAAGGAAATAGCGTTTGCAGATGTCTACGTATCGTGGCAATGGAGTTCTTATGATTCTTAAAACGCGATGTCGATCTCAGTTTTATGTTTCATGGTAAGATATAATATGATTTGCGAAGTGTTATGTATTCCTCGTCTACACTTCAAATGATTATAAATGCGACCCTTCCTTGCAAAGAAATAGCGTTTGCAGATGTCTACGTATCGTAGCAATGGAGTTCTTATGATTCTAAAAACGCGGTATCGATCTCAATTCTATGTTTCATGGTAAGATATAATATGATTTGCGAAGTGTTATGTATTCCTCGTCCACACTTCAAATGAATGTAAATGCGACACTTCCTTGCTAGGAAATAGCGTCTGCAGATGTCTAGGTATCGTAGCGATAGTGTTCTAATGCTTCTTAAAACGCGATATCGCATCTCATTTCTATGTTTCATGGTAAGATATAATATGATTCGCAAAGTGTTATGCATTCCTCGTATACGATTCAAATGAATGTAAATGCGACACTTCCTTGCAAGGAAATAGCGTTTGCAGATGCCTACGTATCGTGGCAATGGAGTTCTTATGATTCTTAAAACGCGATATCGATCTCAATTTTATGTTTCATGGTAAGATATAATATGATTTGCGAAGTTTTATGTATTCCTCGTCTACACTTCAAATGATTATAAATGCGACCCTTCCTTGCAAGGAAATAGCTTTTGCAGATGTCTACCTATCGTAGTAATAGGTTTCTAATGCTTCTTAAAACGCGATATCGCATCTCATTTCTATGTTTCATGGTAAGACATAATATGATTTGCGAAGTGTTATGTATTCCTCGTCTACACTTCAAATGAGTGTAAATGCGACACTTCCTTGCAAAGAAATTTCGTTTGCAGATGTCTACGTATCGTAGCAATAGATTTCTAATGCTTCTTAAAACGCGATATAGCATCTCATTTCTATGTTTCATGGTAAGATATAATATGATTTGAGAAGTGTCATGTTTTCCTCGTCTACACTTCAAATGAATGTAAATGCGACACTTCCTTGCAAGGAAATAGCGTTTGCAGATGTCTACCTATCGTAGCAATAGGGTTCTGATGCTTCTTAAAACGCGATATCGCATCTCATTTCTATGTTTCATGGTAAGATATAATTTGATTTGCGAAGTGTTATGTATTCCTCGTCTGCACTTCAAATGAATGTAAATGCGACACTTCCTTGCTAGGAAATAGCGTCTGCAGATGTCTAGGTATTGTAGAGATAGTGTTCTAATGCTTCTTAAAACGCGATATCGCATCTCATTTCAATGTTTCATGATAAGATATAATTTGATTTGCGAAGTGTTATGTATTCCTCGTCTGCACTTCAAATGAATGTAAATGCGACACTTCCTTACTAGGAAATAGCGTCTGCAGATGTCTAGGTATCTTAGCAATAGAGTTCAAATGCTTCCTAAAACGAGATATTGCATCTCATATCTATGTTTAATGATAAGATATAATATTCATTGCGAAGTGTTATGCATTCCTCGTCTACGATTCAAATGAATGTAAATGCGACACTTCCTTGCAAGGAAATAGTGTTTGCAGATGTCTACGTATCGTAGCAATAGAGTTCTTATGATTCTTAAAACGCGATACCGCATCTCATTTCTATGTTTCATGGTAAGATATAATATGATTTGCGAAGTGTCATGTATTCCTCGTCTACACTTCAAATGAATGTAAATACGACACTTCATTGCTAGGAAATATCGTCTGCAGATGTCTACGTATCGTAGCAATAGAGTTCTTATGATCCTTAAAACGCGATATCGCATCTCATTTCTATGGTTCATGGTATGATATAATATGATTTGCGAAGTGTTATGTATTCCTCGTCTACACTTCAAATGAATGAAAATGCGACACTTCCTTACTAGGAAATAGCGTCTGCAGATGTCTAGGTATAGTAGCAATAGAGTTCAAATGCTTCCTAAAACGAGATATTGCATCTCATATCTATGTTTAATGATAAGATATAATATTCATTGCGAAGTGTTATGCATTCCTCGTCTACGATTCAAATGAATGTAAATGCGACACTTCCTTCCAAGGAAATAGCGTTTGCAGATGTCTACGTATCGTAGCAATAGAGTTCTTATGATTCTTAAAACGCGAAACCGCATCTCATTTCTATGTTTCATGGTAAGATATAATATGATTTGCGAAGTGTCATGTATTCCTCGTCTACACTTCAAATGAATGTAAATACGACACTTCATTGCTAGGAAATAGCGTCTGCAGATGTCTAGGTATCGTAGCAATAGTGTTCTTATGATTCTTAAAACGCGATATCGCAACTCATTTCTATGGTTCATGGTAAAATATAATATGATTTGCGAAGTGTTATGTATTCCTCGTCTACACTTCAAATGAAAGTAAATGCGACACTTCCTTGGAAGGAAATAGCGTTTGCAGATGTCTACGTATCGTAGCAATGGAGTTCTTATGATTCTTAAAACGCGGTATCGATCTCAATTCTATGTTTCATGGTAAGATATAATATGATTTGCGAAGTGTTGTGGATTCCTCGTCTACACTTCAATGAATGTAAATGCAACACTTCCTTGCAAAGAAATAGCGTTTGCAGATGTCTACGTATCGTAGAAATAGATTTCTATTGCTTCTTAAAACGCGATATCGCATCTCTTTTCTATGTTTCCTGGTAAGATATAATATAATTTGCGAAGTGTCATGTATTCCTCGTCTACACTTCAAATGAATGTAAATGCGACACTTCCTTTCAAGGAAATAGCGTTTGCAGATGCCTACGTATCGTGGCAATGGAGTTCTTATGATTCTTAAAACGCGATATCGATCTCAATTTTATGTTTCATGGTAAGATATAATATGATTTGCGAAGTTTTATGTATTCCTCGTCTACACTTCAAATGATTATAAATGCGACCCTTCCTTGCAAGGAAATAGCTTTTGCAGATGTCTACCTATCGTAGTAATAGGTTTCTAATGTTTCTTAAAACGCGATATCGCATCTCATTTCTATGTTTCATGGTAAGATATAATATGATTTGCGAAGTTTTATGTATTCCTCGTCTACACTTCAAATGATTATAAATGCGACCCTTCCTTGCAAGGAAATAGCTTTTGCAGATGTCTACCTATCGTAGCCATAGGGTTCTAATGCTTCTTAAAACGCGATATCGCATCTCATTTCTATGTTTCATGGTAAGATATAATATGATTTGCGAAGTGTTATGTATTCCTCGTCTACACTTCAAATGAATGTAAATGCGACACCTCCTTGCAAGGAAATAGCGTTTGCAGATGTCTACGTATCGTGGCAATGGAGTTCTTATGATTCTTAAAACGCGATGTCGATCTCAGTTTTATGTTTCATGGTAAGATATAATATGATTTGCGAAGTGTTATGTATTCCTCGTCTACACTTCAAATGATTATAAATGCGACCCTTCCTTGCAAAGAAATAGCGTTTGCAGATGTCTACGTATCGTAGCAATGGAGTTCTTATGATTCTTAAAACGCGGTATCGATCTCAATTCTATGTTTCATGGTAAGATATAATATGATTTGCGAAGTGTTATGTATTCCTCGTCCACACTTCAAATGAATGTAAATGCGACACTTCCTTGCTAGGAAATAGCGTCTGCAGATGTCTAGGTATCGTAGCGATAGTGTTCTAATGCTTCTTAAAACGCGATATCGCATCTCATTTCTATGTTTCATGGTAAGATATAATATGATTCGCAAAGTGTTATGCATTCCTCGTATACGATTCAAATGAATGTAAATGCGACACTTCCTTGCAAGGAAATAGCGTTTGCAGATGCCTACGTATCGTGGCAATGGAGTTCTTATGATTCTTAAAACGCGATATCGATCTCAATTTTATGTTTCATGGTAAGATATAATATGATTTGCGAAGTTTTATGTATTCCTCGTCTACACTTCAAATGATTATAAATGCGACCCTTCCTTGCAAGGAAATAGCTTTTGCAGATGTCTACCTATCGTAGTAATAGGTTTCTAATGCTTCTTAAAACGCGATATCGCATCTCATTTCTATGTTTCATGGTAAGACATAATATGATTTGCGAAGTTTTATGTATTCCTCGTCTTCACTTCAAATGATTATAAATGCGACCCTTCCTTGCAAGGAAATAGCTTTTGCAGATGTCTACCTATCGTAGCAATAGGGTTCTAATGCTTCTTAAAACGCGATATCGCATCTCATTTCTATGTTTCATGGTAAGATATAATATGATTTGCGAAGTGTTATGTATTCCTCGTCTACACTTCAAATGAATGTAAATGCGACACCTCCTTGCAAGGAAATAGCGTTTGCAGATGTCTACGTATCGTGGCAATGGAGTTCTTATGATTCTTAAAACGCGATGTCGATCTCAGTTTTATGTTTCATGGTAAGATATAATATGATTTGCGAAGTGTTATGTATTCCTCGTCTACACTTCAAATGATTATAAATGCGACCCTTCCTTGCAAAGAAATAGCGTTTGCAGATGTCTACGTATCGTAGCAATGGAGTTCTTATGATTCTTAAAACGCGGTATCGATCTCAATTCTATGTTTCATGGTAAGATATAATATGATTTGCGAAGTGTTATGTATTCCTCGTCTACACTTCAAATGAATGTAAATGCGACACTTCCTTGCAAGGAAATAGCGTATGCAGATGTCTACGTATCGTAGCAATAGATTTCTAATGCTTCTTAAAACGCGATATCGCATCTCATTTCTATGTTTCATGGTAGGATATAATGTAATTTGCGAAGTTTTATGTATTCCTCGTCTACACTTCAAATGAATGTAAATGCGACACTTCCTTGCAAGGAAATAGCGTTTCCAGATGTCTACGTATCGTAGCAATGGAGTTCTCATGATTCTTAAAACGCGGTATCGATCTCAATTCTATGTTTCATGGTAAGATATAATATGATTTGCGAAGTGTTATGTATTCCTCGTCTACACTTCAAATGAATGTAAATGCGACACTTCCTTGCAAGGAAATAGCGTCTGCAGATGTCTAGGTATCGTAGCAATAAAGTTCAAATACTTCTTAAAACGAAATATTGCATATCATATTTTTGTTTCATGATAAGATATAATATTCATTGCGAAGTGTTATGCATTCCTCGTCTACGATTCAAATGAACGTAAATGCGACACTTCCACGCAAGGAAATTGCGTTTGCAGATGGCTACGTATCGTAGCAATGGAGTTCTAATGCTTCTTAAAACGCGATATCGCATCTCATTTCTATGTTTCATGGTAAGATATAATATGATTTGCGAAGTGTCATGTATTCCTCGTCTACACTTCATATGAATGTAAAAGCGACACTTCCTTGCAAGGAAATGGCGTTTGCAAATGTCTACCTATCGTAGCAATAGAGTTCTTATGATTCTTAAAACGCGATATCGCAACTCATTTCTATGTTTCATGGTAAGATATAATATGATTTGCGAAGTGTTATGTATTCCTCGTCTACACTTCAAATGAATGTGAATGCGACACTTCCTCGCTAGGAAATAGCGTTTGCAGATGTCTACGTATCGTAGCAATAATGTTCTTATGATTCTTAAAACGCGATATCGTATCTCATTTCTATGTTTCATGGTAAGATATAATATGAATTGCGAAGTGTTATGTATTCCTCGTCTACAATTCAAATGAATGTAAATGCGACACTTCCTTGCTAGGAAATAGCGTCTGCAGATGTCTAGGTATCGTAGCGATAGAGTTCTAATGCTTCTTAAAACGCGATATCGCATCTCATTTCTATGTTTCATGGTAAGATATAATATTCATTGCGAAGTGTTATGCATTCCTCGTATACGATTCAAATGATTGTAAATGCGATACTTCCTTGCAAGGAAATAGCGTTTGCAGTTGTCCACGTATCGTAGCAATAGAATTCCTATGATTCTTAAAACGCGATAACGTATCTGATTTCTATGCTTCATGGTAAGATATAATATGATTTGCGAAGTGTTATGTATTCCTCGTCTACACTTCAAATGAATGTGAATGCGACTCTTCCTCGCTAGGAAATAGCGTTTGCAGATGTCTAGGTATCGTAGTAATAGAGTTCTTATGATTCTTAAAACACGATATCGCATCTCATTTCTATGGTTTATGGTAAGATATAATATGATTTGCGAAGTGTCATGTATTCCTCGTCTGCACTTCATATGAATGTAAAAGCGACAATTCCTTGCAAGGAAATGGCGTTTGCAAATGTCTACCTATCGTAGCAATAGAGTTCTTATGATTCTTAAAACGCGATATCGCAACTCATTTCTATGTTTCATGGTAAGATATAATATGATTTGCGAAGTGTCATGTATTCCTCATCTACACTTCAAATGAATGTAAATGCGACACTTCCTTGCAAAGAAATAGCGTTTGCAGATGTCTACGTGTCGTAGCAATAGATATCTAATGCTTCTTAAAACGCGATATCGCATGTCATTTCTACGTTTCATGGTAAGATATAATATGATTTGCGAAGTGTCATGTATTCCTCGCCTACACTTCAAATGAATGTAAATGCGACACTTCCTAGCAAGGAAATAGCGTTTGCAGATGTCTAGGTATCGAAGCAAAAGGGTTAAAATGCTTCTTAAAACGAGATATTGCATCTCATATCTATGTTTCATGATAAGATATAATATACATTGCGAAGTGTTATGCATTCCTCGTATACGATTCAAATGATTGTAAATGCGACACTTCCTTGCAAGGAAATAGCGTCTGCAGTTGTCTACGTATTGTAGCAATAGAATTCTTATGATTCTTAAAACGCGATATCGCATCTCATTTCTATGTTTCATGGTAAGATATAATATGATTTGCGAAGTATTATGTATTCCTCGTCTACACTTCAAATGATTGTGAATGCGACACTTCCTTACTAGGAAATAGCGTCTGCAGATGTCTAGGTATCGTAGCAATAGAGTTCAAATGCTTCTTAAAACGAGAAATTGCATCTCATATCTATGTTTAATGATAATATATAATATTCATTGCGAAGTGTTGTGGATTCCTCGTCTACACTTCAAACGAATGTAAATGCGACACTTCCTTGCAAGGAAATAGCGTTTGCAGATGTCTACCTATCGCAGCAATAGGGTTCTAATGCTTCTTAAAACGCGATATCGCATCTCATTTCTATGTTTCATGGTAAGATATAATATGATTTGCGAAGTGTTATGTATTCCTCGTCTACACTTCAAATGAATGTAAATGCGACACTTCCTTGCAAGGAAATAGCGTTTGCAGATGTCTACCTATCGTAGCAATAGGGTTCTAATGCTTGTTAAAACGCGATATCGCATCTCATTTCTATGTTTCACCGTAAGATATAATATGATTTGCGAAGTGTCATGTATTCCTCGTCTACACTTCAAATGAATGTAAATGCGACACTTCCTAGCAAGGAAATAGCGTTTGCAGATGTCTACGTATCGTAGCAATAGATTACTAATGCTACTTAAAACGCGATATCGCATCTCATTTCTATGTTTCATGGTAAGATATTATATGATTTGCGAAGTGTCATGTATTCCTCGTCTACACTTCAAATGAATGTAAATGCGACACTTCCTTGCTGGGAAATAGCGTTTGCAGATGTCTAGGTATCGAAGCAAAAGGGTTAAAATGCTTCTTAAAACGAGATATTGCATCTCATATCTATGTTTCATGATAAGATATAATATACATTGCGAAGTGTTATGCATTCCTCGTATACGATTCAAATGATTGTAAATGCGACACTTCCTTGCAAGGAAATAGCGTCTGCAGTTGTCTACGTATTGTAGCAATAGAATTCTTATGATTCTTAAAACGCGATATCGCATCTCATTTCTATGTTTCATGGTAAGATATAATATGATTTGCGAAGTATTATGTATTCCTCGTCTACACTTCAAATGATTGTGAATGCGACACTTCCTTACTAGGAAATAGCGTCTGCAGATGTCTAGGTATCGTAGCAATAGAGTTCAAATGCTTCTTAAAACGAGAAATTGCATCTCATATCTATGTTTAATGATAATATATAATATTCATTGCGAAGTGTTGTGGATTCCTCGTCTACACTTCAAACGAATGTAAATGCGACACTTCCTTGCAAGGAAATAGCGTTTGCAGATGTCTACCTATCGCAGCAATAGGGTTCTAATGCTTCTTAAAACGCGATATCGCATCTCATTTCTATGTTTCATGGTAAGATATAATATGATTTGCGAAGTGTTATGTATTCCTCGTCTACACTTCAAATGAATGTAAATGCGACACTTCCTTGCAAGGAAATAGCGTTTGCAGATGTCTACGTATCGTAGCAATAGGGTTCTAATGCTTGTTAAAACGCGATATCGCATCTCATTTCTATGTTTCACCGTAAGATATAATATGATTTGCGAAGTGTTATGTATTCCTCGTCTACACTTCAAATGAATGTAAATGCGACACTTCCTTGCAAGGAAATAGCGTTTGCAGATGTCTACCTATCGTAGCAATAGGGTTCTAATGCTCCTTAAAACGCGATATCGCATCTCATTTCTATGTTTCATGGTAAGATATAATATGATTTGCGAAGTGTTATGTATTCCTCGTCTACACTTCAAATGAATGTAAATGCAACGCTTCCTTGCAAAGAAATAGCGCTGGCAGATGTCTACGTATCGTAGCAATAGAGTTCTTATGATTCTTAAAACGCGATATCGCATCTCATTTCTATGGTTTATGGTAAGATATAATATGATTTGCGTAGTGTCATGTATTCCTCGTCTACACTTCAAATGAATGTAAATGCGACACTTCCTTGCAAAGAAATAGCGTTTGCAGATGTCTACGTATCGTAGAAATAGATTTCTAATGCTTCTTAAAACGCGATATTGCATCTCTTTTCTATGTTTCATGGTAAGATATAATATGATTTGCGAAGTGTCATGTATTCCTCGTCTACACTTCAAACGAATGTAAATGCGACACTTCCTTGCAAGGAAATAGCGTTTGCAGATGTCTACCTATCGCAGCAATAGGGTTCTAATGCTTCTTAAAACGCGATATCGCATCTCATTTCTATGTTTCATGGTAAGATATAATATGATTTGCGAAGTGTTATGTATTCCTCGTCTACACTTCAAATGAATGTAAATGCGACACTTCCTTGCAAGGAAATAGCGTTTGCAGATGTCTACCTATCGTAGCAATAGGGTTCTAATGCTTGTTAAAACGCGATATCGCATCTCATTTCTATGTTTCACCGTAAGATATAATATGATTTGCGAAGTGTTATGTATTCCTCGTCTACACTTCAAATGAATGTAAATGCGACACTTCCTTGCAAGGAAATAGCGTTTGCAGATGTCTACCTATCGTAGCAATAGGGTTCTAATGCTCCTTAAAACGCGATATCGCATCTCATTTCTATGTTTCATGGTAAGATATAATATGATTTGCGAAGTGTTATGTATTCCTCGTCTACACTTCAAATGAATGTAAATGCAACGCTTCCTTGCAAAGAAATAGCGCTGGCAGATGTCTACGTATCGTAGCAATAGAGTTCTTATGATTCTTAAAACGCGATATCGCATCTCATTTCTATGGTTTATGGTAAGATATAATATGATTTGCGTAGTGTCATGTATTCCTCGTCTACACTTCAAATGAATGTAAATGCGACACTTCCTTGCAAAGAAATAGCGTTTGCAGATGTCTACGTATCGTAGAAATAGATTTCTAATGCTTCTTAAAACGCGATATCGCATCTCTTTTCTATGTTTCATGGTAAGATATAATATGATTTGCGAAGTGTCATGTATTCCTCGTCTACACTTCAAATGAATGTAAATGCGACACTTCCTTGCAAGGAAATAGCGTTTGCAGATGTCTACGTATCGCAGCAATGGAGTTCTTATGATTCTTAAAACGCGATATCGATCTCAATTCTATGTTTCATGGTAAGATATAATATGATTTGCGAAGTGTTATGTATTCCTCGTCTACACTTCAAATGAATGTAAATGCGACACTTCCTTGCAAGGAAATAGCGTCTGCAGATGTCTAGGTATCGTAGGAATAGAGTTCAAATGCTTCTTAGAACGAGATATTGCATCTCATATCTATGTTTCATGATAAGATATAATATTCATTGCGAAGTGTTATGCATTCCTCGTCTACGATTCAAATGAATGTAAATGCGACACTTCCTTGCAAGGAAATAGCGTTTGCAGATGTCTACGTATCGTAGCAATAGAGTTTTTATGATTCTTAAAACGCGATATCGCATCTCATTTCTATGTTTCATGGTAAGATATAATATGACTTGCGAAGTGTTATGTATTCCTCGTCTACACTTCAAATGAATGTAAATGCGACACTTCCTTGCAAGGAAATAGCGTTTGCAGATGTCTACGTATCGTAGCAATGGAGTTCTTATGATTCTTAAAACGCGATATCGATCTCAATTCTATGTTTCATGGTAAGATATAATATGATTTGCGAAGTGATATGTATTCCTCGTCTACACTTCAAATGAATATAAATGCGACACTTCCTTGCAAGGAAATAGCGTTTGCAGATGTCTACGTTTCGTAGCAATAGATTCCTAATGCTTCTTAAAACGCGAAATCGCATCTCATTTCTATGTTTCATGGTAAGATATAATATGATTTGCGAAGTGTTATGTATTCCTCGACTACACTTCAAATGAATGCAAATGCGACACTTCCTTGCAAGGAAATAGCGTTTGCAGATGTCTACCTATCGTAGCAATAGGGTTCTAATGCTTCTTAAAACGCGATATCGCATCTCATTTCTATGCTTCATGGTAGGATATGATATTCATTGCGAAGTGCTATGCATTCCTCGTATACGATTCAAATGAATGTAAATGCGACACTTCCTTGCAAGGAAACAGCGTTTGCAGATGTCTACGTATCGTAGCAATAGATTTCTAATGCTTCTTCAAACGCGATATCGCATCTAATTTCTATGTTTCATGGTAAGATATAATATGACTTGCGAAGTGTTATGTATTCCTCGTCTACACTTCAAATGAATGTAAATGCGACACTTCCTTGCAAGGAAATAGCGTTTGCAGATGTCTACGTATCGTAGCAATGGAGTTCTTATGATTCTTAAAACGCGATATCGATCTCAATTCTATGTTTCATGGTAAGATATAATATGATTTGCGAAGTGATATGTATTCCTCGTCTACACTTCAAATGAATATAAATGCGACACTTCCTTGCAAGGAAATAGCGTTTGCAGATGTCTACGTTTCGTAGCAATAGATTCCTAATGCTTCTTAGAACGCGAAATCGCATCTCATTTCTATGTTTCATGGTAAGATATAATATGATTTGCGAAGTGTTATGTATTCCTCGACTACACTTCAAATGAATGCAAATGCGACACTTCCTTGCAAGGAAATAGCGTTTGCAGATGTCTACCTATCGTAGCAATAGGGTTCTAATGCTTCTTAAAACGCGATATCGCATCTCATTTCTATGCTTCATGGTAGGATATGATATTCATTGCGAAGTGTTATGCATTCCTCGTATACGATTCAAATGAATGTAAATGCGACACTTCCTTGCAAGGAAACAGCGTTTGCAGATGTCTACGTATCGTAGCAATGGAGTTCTTATGATTCTTAAAACGCGGTATCGATCTCAATTCTATGTTTCATGGCAAGATATAATATGATTTGCGAAGTGTTGTGGATTCCTCGTCTACACTTCAAATGAATGTAAATGCAACACTTCCTTGCAAAGAAATAGCGTTTGCAGATGTCTACGTATCGTAGAAATAGGTTTCTAATACTTCTTAAAACGCGATATCGCATCTCATTTCTATGTTTCATGGTAAGATATAATATGATTTGCGAAGTGTTATGTATTCCTCGTCTACACTTCAAATGAATGTAAATGCAACGCTTCCTTGCAAAGAAATAGCGTTTGCAGATGTCTACGTATCGTAGCAATAGAGTTCTTATGATCCTTAAAACGCGATATCGCATCTCATTTCTATGGTTCATGGTATGATATAATATGATTTGCGAAGTGTTATGTATTCCTCGACTACACTTCAAATGAAAGTAAATGCGACACTTCCTTGCAAGGAAATAGCGTTTGCAGATGTCTACGTATCGTAGCAATGGAGTTCTTATGATTCTTAAAACGCGGTATCGATCTCAATTCTATGTTTCATGGTAAGATATAATATGATTTGCGAAGTGTTATGTATTCCTCGTCTGCACTTCAAATGAATGTAAATGCTACACTTCCTTGCAAGGAAATAGCGTTTCCAGATGTCTACGTATCGTAGCAACAGATTTCTAATGCTTCTTAAAACGCGATATCGCATCTCATTTCTATGTTTCATGGTAAGATATAATATGATTTGCGAAGTGTTATGTATTCCTCGTCTACACTTCAAATGAATGTAAATGCGACACTTCCTTGCAAGGAAACAGCGTATGCAGATATCTACCTATCGTAGCAATAGGGTTCTAATGCTTCTTAAAACGCGATATCGCATCTCATTTCTATGTTTCATGGTAAGATATAATATGATTTGCGAAGTGTTATGTATTCCTCGTCTACGCTTCAAATGAATGTAAATGCGACACTTCCTTGCAAGGAAATAGCGTTTCCAGATGTCTACGTATCGTAGCAACAGATTTTTAATGCTTCTTAAAACGCGATATCGCATCTCATATCTACGTTTCATGGTAAGATATAATATGATTTGCGAAGTGTTATGTATTCCTCGTCTACACTTCAAATGAATGTAAATGCGACACTTCCTTGCAAGGAAATAGCGTATGCAGAAGTCTACCTATCGTAGCAATAGGGTTCTAATGCTTCTTAAAACGCAATATCGCATCTCTTTTCTATGTTTCATGGTAAGATATAATATGATTTGCGAAGTGTTATGTATTCCTCGTCTACACTTCAAATGAATGTAAATGCGACACTTCCTTGCAAAGAAATGGCGTTTGCAGATGTCTACGTATCGTAGCAATGGAGTTCTTATGATTCTTAAAACGCGGTATCGATCTCAATTCTTTGTTTCATGGTAAGATATAATATGATTTGCGAAGTGTTATGTATTCCTCGTCTACACTTCAAATGAATGTAAATGCGACACTTCCTTGCAAGGAAATAGCGTTTGCAGGTGTCTACGTATCGTAGCAATAGAGTTCTTATGATTCTTAAAACGCGATACCGCATCCCATTTCTATGTTTCATGGTAAGATATAATATGATTTGCGAAGTGTCATGTATTCCTCGTCTAGACTTCAAATGAATGTAAATACGACACTTCATTGCTAGGAAATAGCGTCTGCAGATGTCTAGGTATCGTAGCAATAGAGATCTTATGATTCTTAAAACGCGATATCGCAACTCATTTCTATGGTTCATGGTAAGATATAATATGATTTGCGAAGTTTTATGTATTCCTCGTCGACACTTCAGGTGAAAGTAAATGCGACACTTCCTTGCAAGGAAATAGCGTTTGCAGATGTCTACGTATCGTAGCAATGGAGTTCTTATGATTCTTAAAACGCGGTATCGATCTCAATTCTATGTTTCATGGCAAGATATAATATGATTTGCGAAGTGTTGTGGATTCCTCGTCTACACTTCAAATGAATGTAAATGCAACACTTCCTTGCAAAGAAATAGCGTTTGCAGATGTCTACGTATCGTAGAAATAGGTTTCTAATACTTCTTAAAACGCGATATCGCATCTCATTTCTATGTTTCATGGTAAGATATAATATGATTTGCTAAGTGTTATGTATTCCTCGTCTACACTTCAAATGAATGTAAATGCAACGCTTCCTTGCAAAGAAATAGCGTTTGCAGATGTCTACGTATCGTAGCAATAGATTTCTTATGATCCTTAAAACGCGATATCGCATCTCATTTCTATGGTTCATGGTATGATATAATATGATTTGCGAAGTGTTATGTATTCCTCGACTACACTTCAACTGAATGCAAATGCGACACTTCCTTGCAAGGAAATAGCGTTTGCAGATGTCTACCTATCGTAGCAATAGGGTTCAAATGCTTCCTAAAACGAGATATTGCATCTCATATCTATGTTTAATGATAAGATATAATATTCATTGCGAAGCGTTATGCATTCCTCGTCTACGATTCAAATGAATGTAAATGCGACACTTGCTTGCAAGGAAATAGCGTTTGCAGATGTCTACGTATCGTAGCAATAGAGTTCTTATGATTCTTAAAACGCGAAACCGCATCTCATTTCTATGTTTCATGGTAAGATATAATATGATTTGCGAAGTGTCATGTATTCCTCGTCTACACTTCAAATGAATGTAAATACGACACTTCATTGCTAGGAAATAGCGTCTGCAGATGTCTAGGTATCGTAGCAATAGAGTTCTTATGATTCTTAAAACGCGATATCGCAACTCATTTCTATGGTTCATGGTAAGATATAATATGATTTGCGAAGTGTTATGTATTCCTCGTCTACACTTCAAATGAAAGTAAATGCGACACTTCCTTGCAAGGAAATAGCGTTTGCAGATGTCTACGTATCGTAGCAATGGAGTTCTTATGATTCTTAAAACGCGGTATCGATCTCAATTCTATGTTTCATGGTAAGATATAATATGATTTGCGAAGTGTTGTGGATTCCTCGTCTACACTTCAAATGAATGTAAATGCAACACTTCCTTGCAAGGAAATAGCGTTTGCAGATGTCTACGTATCGTAGAAATAGGTTTCTAATACTTCTTAAAACGCGATGTCGCATCTCATTTCTATGTTTCATGGTAAGATATAATATGATTTGCGAAGTGTTATGTATTCCTCGTCTACACTTCAAATGAATGTAAATGCAACGCTTCCTTGCAAAGAAATAGCGTTTGCAGATGTCTACGTATCGTAGCAATAGAGTTCTTATGATCCTTAAAACGCGATATCGCATCTCATTTCTATGGTTCATGGTATGATATAATATGATTTGCGAAGTGTTATGTATTCCTCGTCTACACTTCAAATGAATGTAAATGCGACACTTCCTTACTAGGAAATAGCGTCTGCAGATGTCTAGGTATCGTAGCAATAGAGTTCAAATGCTTCCTAAAACGAGATATTGCATCTCATATCTATGTTTAATGATAAGATATAATATTCATTGCGAAGTGTTATGCATTCCTCGTCTACGATTCAAATGAATGTAAATGCGACACTTGCTTGCAAGGAAATAGCGTTTGCAGATGTCTACGTATCGTAGCAATAGAGTTCTTATGATTCTTAAAACGCGAAACCGCATCTCATTTCTATGTTTCATGGTAAGATATAATATGATTTGCGAAGTGTCATGTATTCCTCGTCTACACTTCAAATGAATGTAAATACGACACTTCATTGCTAGGAAATAGCGTCTGCAGATGTCTAGGTATCGTAGCAATAGAGTTCTTATGATTCTTAAAACGCGATATCGCATCTCATTTCTATGTTTCATGGTAAGATATAATATGATTTGCGAAGTGTTATGTATTCCTCGTCTACGCTACAAATGAATGTAAATGCGACACTTCCTTACAAGGAAATAGCGTTTCCAGATGTCTACGTATCGTAGCAACAGATTTCTAATGCTTCTTAAAACGCGATATCGCATCTCATATCTACGTTTCATGGTAAGATATAATGTGATTTGCGAAGTGTTATGTATTCCTCGTCTACACTTCAAATGAATGTAAATGCGACACTTCCTTGCAAGGAAATAGCGTATGCAGATGTCTACCTATCGTAGCAGTAGGGTTCTAATGCTTCTTAAAACGCGATATCGCATCTCATTTCTATGTTTCATGGTAAGATATAATATGATTTGCGAAGTGTTATGTATTCCTCGTCTACACTTCAAATGAATGTAAATGCGACACTTCCTTGCAAAGAAATAGCGTTTGCAGATGTCTACGTATCGTAGCAATGGAGTTCTTATGATTCTTAAAACGCGGTATCGATCTCAATTCTATGTTTCATGGTAAGATATAATATGATTTGCGAAGTGTTATGTATTCCTCGTCTACACTTCAAATGAATGTAAATGCGACACTTCCTTTCAAGGAAATAGCGTATGCAGATGTCTACGTATCGTAGCAATAGATTTCTAATGCTTCTTAAAACGCGATATCGCATCTCTTTTCTATGTTTCATGGTAGGATATAATGTAATTTGCGAAGTTTTATGTATTCCTCGTCTACGATTCAAATGAATGTAAATGCGACACTTCCTTGCAAAGAAATAGCGTTTGCAGATATCTACCTATCGTAGCAATAGGGTTCTAATGCTTCTTAAAACGCGATATCGCATCTCATTTCTATGTTTCATGGTAAGATATAATATGATTTGCGAAGTGTTATGTATTCCTCGTCGACACTTCAAATGAAAGTAAATGCGACACTTCCTTGCAAGGAAATAGCGTTTGCAGATGTCTACGTATCGTAGCAATGGAGTTCTTATGATTCTTAAAACGCGGTATCGATCTCAATTCTATGTTTCATGGCAAGATATAATATGATTTGCGAAGTGTTGTGGATTCCTCGTCTACACTTCAAATGAATGTAAATGCGACACTTCCTTGCAAAGGAATAGCGTTTGCAGATATCTACCTATCGTAGCAATAGGGTTCTATTGCTTCTTAAATCGCGATATCGCATCTCATTTCTATGTTTCATGGTAAGATATAATATGATTTGCGAAGTGTTATGTATTCCTCGTCTACGCTTCAAATGATTGTAAATGCGACACTTCCTTGCAAGGAAATAGCGTTTGCAGATGCCTACGTAACGTGGCAATGGAGTTCTTATGATTCTTAAAACGCGATATCGATCTCAATTTTATGTTTCATGGTAAGATATAATATGATTTACGAAGTTTTATGTATTCCTCGTCTACACTTCAAATGATTATAAATGCGACCCTTCCTTGCAAGGAAATAGCTTTTGCAGATGTCTACCTATCGTAGCAATAGGGTTCTAATGCTTCTTAAAACGCGATATCGCATCTCATTTCTATGTTTCATGGTAAGATATAATATGATTTGCGAAGTGTTATGTATTCCTCGTCTACGCTTCAAATGAATGTAAATGCGACACTTCCTTACAAGGAAATAGCGTTTCCAGATGTCTACCTATCGTAGCAACAGATTTCTAATGCTTCTTAAAACGCGATATCGCATCTCATATCTACGTTTGATGGTAAGATATAATATGATTTGCGAAGTGTTATGTATTCCTCGTCTACACTTCACATGAATGTAAATGAGACACTTCCTTGCAAGGAAATAGCGTATGCAGATGTATACCTATCGTAGCAGTAGGGTTCTAATGCTTCTTAAAACGCGATATCGCATCTCATTTCTATGTTTCATGGTAAGATATAATATAATTTGCGAAGTGTTATGTATTCCTCGTCTACACTTCAAATGAATGTAAATGCGACACTTCCTTGCAAAGAAATAGCGTTTGCAGATGTCTACGTATCGTAGCAATGGAGTTCTTATGATTCTTAAAACGCGGTATCGATCTCAATTCTATGTTTCATGGTAAGATATAATATGATTTGCGAAGTGTTATGTATTCCTCGTCTACACTTCAAATGAATGTAAATGCGACACTTCCTTGCAAGGAAATAGCGTATGCAAATGTCTACGTATCGTAGCAATAGATTTCTAATGCTTCTTAAAACGCGATATCGCTTCTCATTTCTATGTTTCATGGTAAGATATAATATGATTTGCGAAGTGTTATGTATTCCTCGTCTACACTTCAAATGAATGTAAATGAAACACTTCCTTGCAAAGAAATTGCGATTGCAGATGTCTACGTCTCGTAGCAATAGAGTTCTTATGATTCTTAAAACGCGATATCGCATCTCATTTCTATAGTTCATGGTAAGATATAATATGATTTGCGAAGTGTTATGTATTCCTCGTCTACACTTCAAATGAAAGTAAATGCGACACTTCCTTGCAAGGAAATAGCGTTTGCAGATGTCTACGTATCGTAGCAATGGAGTTCTTATGATTCTTAAAACGCGGTATCGATCTCAATTCTATGTTTCATGGTAAGATATAATATGATTTGCGAAGTGTTATGTATTCCTCGTCTACACTTCAAATGAATGTAAATGCGACACTTCCTTGCAAGGAAATAGCGTTTCCAGAAGTCTACGTATCGTAGCAACAGATTTCTAATGCTTCTTAAAACGCGATATCGCATCTCATTTCTATGTTTCATGGTAAGATATAATATGATTTGCGAAGTGTTATGTATTCCTCGTCTACACTTCAAATGAATGTAAATGCGACACTTCCTTGCAAGGAAATAGCGTATGCAGATGTCTACCTATCGTAGCAATAGGGTTCTAATGCTTCTTAAAACGCGATATCGCATCTCATTTCTATGTTTCATGGTAAGATATAATATGATTTGCGAAGTGTTATGTATTCCTCGTCTACACTTCAAATGAATGTAAATGCGACACTTCCTTGCAAAGGAATAGCGTTTGCAGATATCTACCTATCGTAGCAATAGGGTTCTATTGCTTCTTAAATCGCGATATCGCATCTCATTTCTATGTTTCATGGTAAGATATAATATGATTTGCGAAGTGTTATGTATTCCTCGTCTACGCTTCAAATGATTGTAAATGCGACACTTCCCTGCAAGGAAATAGCGTTTGCAGGTGCCTACGTATCGTGGCAATGGAGTTCTTATGATTCTTAAAACGCGATATCGATCTCAATTTTATGTTTCATGGTAAGATATAATATGATTTGCGAAGTTTTATGTATTCCTCGTCTACACTTCAAATGATTATAAATGCGACCCTTCCTTGCAAGGAAATAGCTTTTGCAGATGTCTACCTATCGTAGCAATAGGGTTCTAATGCTTCTTAAAACGCGATATCGCATCTCATTTCTATGTTTCATGGTAAGATATAATATGATTTGCGAAGTGTTATGTATTCCTCGTCTACGCTTCAAATGAATGTAAATGCGACACTTCCTTACAAGGAAATAGCGTTTCCAGATGTCTACGTATCGTAGCAACAGATTTCTAATGCTTCTTAAAACGCGATATCGCATCTCATATCTACGTTTCATGGTAAGATATAATATGATTTGCGAAGTGTTATGTATTCCTCGTCTACACTTCACATGAATGTAAATGCGACACTTCCTTGCAAGGAAATAGCGTATGCAGATGTCTACGTCTCGTAGCAATAGAGTTCTTATGATTCTTAAAACGCGATATCGCAACTCATTTCTATAGCTCATGGTAAGATATAATATGATTTGCGAAGTGTTATGTATTCCTCGTCTACACTTCAAATGAATGTAAATGGGACACTTCCTTGCAAGGAAATAGCGTTTCCAGATGTCTACGTATCGTAGCAACAGATTTCTAATGCTTCTTAAAACGCGATATCGCATCTCATTCCTATGTTTCATGGTAAGATATAATATGATTTGAGAAGTGTTATGTATTCCTCGTCTACACTTCAAATGAATGTAAATGCGACACTTCCTTGCAAAGAAATGGCGTTTGCAGATGTCTACGTATCGTAGCAATGGGGTTCTTATGATTCTTAAAACGCGATATCGCATCTCAATTCTTTGTTTCATGGTAAGATATAATATGATTTGCGAAGTGTTATGTATTCCTCGTCTACACTTCAAATGAATGTAAATGCGTCACTTCCTTGCAAGGAAATAGCGTTTGCAGGTGTCTACGTATCGTAGCAATAGAGTTCTTATGATTCTTAAAACGCGATACCGCATCCCATTTCTATGTTTCATGGTAAGATATAATATGATTTGCGAAGTGTCATGTATTCCTCGTCTACACTTCAAATGAATGTAAATACGACACTTCATTGCTAGGAAATAGCGTCTGCAGATGTCTACGTCTCGTAGCAATAGAGTTCTTATGATTCTTAAAACGCGATATCGCAACTCATTTCTATAGTTCATGGTAAGATATAATATGATTTGCGAAGTGTTATGTATTCCTCGTCTACACTTCAAATGAATGTAAATGGGACACTTCCTTGCAAGGAAATAGCGTTTCCAGATGTCTACGTATCGTAGCAACAGATTTCTAATGCTTCTTAAAACGCGATATCGCATCTCATTTCTATGTTTCATGGTAAGATATAATATGATTTGAGAAGTGTTATGTATTCCTCGTCTACACTTCAAATGAATGTAAATGCGACACTTCCTTGCAAGGAAATAGCGTATGCAGATGTCTACCTATCGTAGCAATAGGGTTCTAATGCTTCTTAAAACGCGATATCGCATCTCATTTCTATGTTTCATGGTAAGATATAATATGATTTGCGAAGTGTCATGTATTCCTCGTCTACACTTCAAATGAATGTAAATGCGACACTTCCTTGCAAAGAAATAGCGTTTGCAGATGTCTACGTAATGTAGCAATGGAGTTCTTATGATTCTTAAAACGCGGTATCGATCTCAATTCTATGTTTCATGGTAAGATATAATATGATTTGCGAAGTGTTATGTATTCCTCGTCTACACTTCACATGAATGTAAATGCGACACTTCCTTGCAAGGAAATAGCGTATGCAGATGTCTACGTCTCGTAGCAATAGAGTTCTTATGATTCTTAAAACGCGATATCGCAACTCATTTCTATAGCTCATGGTAAGATATAATATGATTTGCGAAGTGTTATGTATTCCTCGTCTACACTTCAAATGAATGTAAATGGGACACTTCCTTGCAAGGAAATAGCGTTTCCAGATGTCTACGTATCGTAGCAACAGATTTCTAATGCTTCTTAAAACGCGATATCGCATCTCATTCCTATGTTTCATGGTAAGATATAATATGATTTGAGAAGTGTTATGTATTCCTCGTCTACACTTCAAATGAATGTAAATGCGACACTTCCTTGCAAAGAAATGGCGTTTGCAGATGTCTACGTATCGTAGCAATGGGGTTCTTATGATTCTTAAAACGCGGTATCGATCTCAATTCTTTGTTTCATGGTAAGATATAATATGATTTGCGAAGTGTTATGTATTCCTCGTCTACACTTCAAATGAATGTAAATGCGTCACTTCCTTGCAAGGAAATAGCGTTTGCAGGTGTCTACGTATCGTAGCAATAGAGTTCTTATGATTCTTAAAACGCGATACCGCATCCCATTTCTATGTTTCATGGTAAGATATAATATGATTTGCGAAGTGTCATGTATTCCTCGTCTACACTTCAAATGAATGTAAATACGACACTTCATTGCTAGGAAATAGCGTCTGCAGATGTCTACGTCTCGTAGCAATAGAGTTCTTATGATTCTTAAAACGCGATATCGCAACTCATTTCTATAGTTCATGGTAAGATATAATATGATTTGCGAAGTGTTATGTATTCCTCGTCTACACTTCAAATGAATGTAAATGGGACACTTCCTTGCAAGGAAATAGCGTTTCCAGATGTCTACGTATCGTAGCAACAGATTTCTAATGCTTCTTAAAACGCGATATCGCATCTCATTTCTATGTTTCATGGTAAGATATAATATGATTTGAGAAGTGTTATGTATTCCTCGTCTACACTTCAAATGAATGTAAATGCGACACTTCCTTGCAAGGAAATAGCGTATGCAGATGTCTACCTATCGTAGCAATAGGGTTCTAATGCTTCTTAAAACGCGATATCGCATCTCATTTCTATGTTTCATGGTAAGATATAATATGATTTGCGAAGTGTCATGTATTCCTCGTCTACACTTCAAATGAATGTAAATGCGACACTTCCTTGCAAAGAAATAGCGTTTGCAGATGTCTACGTAATGTAGCAATGGAGTTCTTATGATTCTTAAAACGCGGTATCGATCTCAATTCTATGTTTCATGGTAAGATATAATATGATTTGCGAAGTGTTATGTATTCCTCGTCTACACTTCAAATGAATGTGAGTGCGACACTTCCTCGCTAGGAAATAGCTTTTGCAGATGTCTACGTATCGTAGCAACAGATTTCTAATGCTTCTTAAAACGCGATATCGCATCTCATTTCTATGTTTCATGGTAAGATATAATATAATTTGCGAAGTGTTATGTATTCCTCGTCTACACTTCAAATGAATGTAAATGCGACACTTCTTTGCAAGGAAATAGCGTTTGCAGATATCTACCTATCGTAGCAATAGGGTTCTAATGCTTCTTAAAACGCGATATCGCATCTCAATTCTATGTTTCATGGTAAGATATAATATGATTTGCGAAGTGTTACGTACTCCTCGTCTACACTTCAAATGAATGTAAATGGGACACTTCCTTGCAAGGAAATAGCGTTTCCAGATGTCTACGTATCGTAGCAACAGATTTCTAATGCTTCTTAAAACGCGATATCGCATCTCATTTCTATGTTTCATGGTAAGATATAATATGATTTGAGAAGTGTTATGTATTCCTCGTCTACACTTCAAATGAATGTAAATGCGACACTTCCTTGCAAGGAAATAGCGTATGCAGATGTCTACCTATCGTAGCAGTAGGGTTCTAATGCTTCTTAAAACGCGATATCGCATCTCATTTCTATGTTTCATGGTAAGATATAATATGATTTGCGAAGTGTTATGTATTCCTCGTCTACACTTCAAATGAATGTAAATGCGACACTTCCTTGCAAAGAAATAGCGTTTGCAGATGTCTACGTATCGTAGCAATGGAGTTCTTATGATTCTTAAAACGCGGTATCGATCTCAATTCTATGTTTCATGGTAAGATATAATATGATTTGCGAAGTGTTATGTATTCCTCGTCTACACTTCAAATGAATGTAAATGCGACACTTCTTTGCAAGGAAATAGCGTTTGCAGATATCTACCTATCGTAGCAATAGGGTTCTAATGCTTCTTAAAACGCGATATCGCATCTCAATTCTATGTTTCATGGTAAGATATAATATGATTTGCGAAGTGTTACGTATTCCTCGTCTGCACTTCAAATGAATGCAAATGCGACACTTCCTTGCAAAGAAATAGCGTTTGCAGATGTCTACGTATCGTAGCAATGGAGTTCTTATGATTCTTAAAACGCGGTATCGATCTCAATTCTATGTTTCATGGTAAGATATAATATGATTTGCGAAGTGTTATGTATTCCTCGTCTACACTTAAAATGAATGTGAGTGCGACACTTCCTCGCTAGGAAATAGCTTTTGCAGATGTCTACGTATCGTAGCAATAGATTTCTAATGCTTCTTAAAACGCGATATCGCATCTCATTTCTATGTTTCATGGTAAGATATAATATAATTTGCGAAGTGTTATGTATTCCTCGTCTACACTTCAAATGAATGTAAATGCGACACTTCTTTGCAAGGAAATAGCGTTTGCAGATATCTACCTATCGTAGCAATAGGGTTCTAATGCTTCTTAAAACGCGATATCGCATCTCATTTCTATGTTTCATGGTAAGATATAATATGATTTGCGAAGTGTTATGTATTCCTCGTCTACACTTCAAATGAATGTAAATGCGACACTTCCTTGCAAGGAAATAACGTATGCAGATTTCTACCTATCGTAGCAATAGGGTTCTAATGCTTCTTAAAACGCGATATCGCATCTCATTTCTATGTTTCATGGTAAGATATAATATGACTTGCGAGGTGTTATGTATTCCTCGTCTACACTTCAAATGAATGTGAGTGCGACACTTCCTCGCTAGGAAATAGCGTTTGCAGATGTCTACGTATCGTAGCAATAGATTTCTAATGCTTTTTAAAACGCGATATCGCATCTCAATTCTATGTTTCATGGTAAGATATAATATGATTTGCGAAGTGTTACGTATTCCTCGTCTACACTTCAAATGAATGTAAATGCGACACTTCCTTGCAAAGAAATAGCGTTTGCAGATGTCTACGTATCGTAGCAATGGAGTTCTTATGATTCTTAAAACGCGGTATCGATCTCAATTCTATGTTTCATGGTAAGATATAATATGATTTGCGAAGTGTTATGTATTCCTCGTCTACACTTCAAATGAATGTGAGTGCGACACTTCCTCGCTAGGAAATAGCTTTTGCAGATGTCTACGTATCGTAGCAATAGATTTCTAATGCTTCTTAAAACGCGATATCGCATCTCATTTCTATGTTTCATGGTAAGATATAATATAATTTGCGAAGTATTATGTATTCCTCGTCTACACTTCAAATGAATGTAAATGCGACATTTCTTTGCAAGGAAATAGCGTTTGCAGATATCTACCTATCGTAGCAATAGGGTTCTAATGCTTCTTAAAACGCGATATCGCATCTCATTTCTATGTTTCATGGTAAGATATAATATGATTTGCGAAGTGTTATGTATTCCTCGTCTACACTTCAAATGAATGTAAATGAAACGCTTCCTCGCAAAGAAATAGCGATTGCAGATGTCTACGTCTCGTAGCAATGGAGTTCTTATGATTCTTAAAACGCGGTATCGATCTCAATTCTATGTTTCATGGTAAGATATAATATGATTTGCGAAGTGTTATGTATTCCTCGTCTACACTTCAAATGAATGTAAATGCGACACTTCCTTGCAAGGAAATAGCGTTTCCAGAAGTCTACGTATCGTAGCAACAGATTTCTAATGCTTCTTAAAACGCGATATCGCATCTCATATCTATGTTTCATGGTAAGATATAATATGATTTGCGAAGTGTTATGTATTCCTCGTCTACACTTCAAATGAATGTAAATGCGACACTTCCTTGCAAGGACATATCGTTTGCAGATGTCTACGTATCGTAGCAATAGAGTTTTTATGATTCTTAAAACGCGATATCGCTTTTCATTTCTATGTTTCATGGTAAGATATAATATGATTTGCGAAGTGTTATGTATTCCTCGTCTACACTTCAAATGAATGTAAATGCGACACTTCCTTGCAAGGAAATAGCGTTTCCAGATGTCTACGTATCGTAGCAACAGATTTCTAATGCTTCTTAAAACGCGATATCGCATCTCATTTCTATGTTTCATGGTAAGATATAATATGATTTGCGAAGTGTTATGTATTCCTCGTCTACACTTCAAATGAATGTAAATGCGACACTTCCTTGCAAGGAAACAGCGTATGCAGATATCTACCTATCGTAGCAATAGGGTTCTAATGCTTCTTAAAACGCGATATCGCATCTCATTTCTATGTTTCATGGTAAGATATAATATGATTTGCGAAGTGTTATGTATTCCTCGTCTACGCTTCAAATGAATGTAAATGCGACACTTCCTTGCAAGGAAATAGCGTTTCCAGATGTCTACGTATCGTAGCAACAGATTTTTAATGCTTCTTAAAACGCGATATCGCATCTCATATCTACGTTTCATGGTAAGATATAATATGATTTGCGAAGTGTTATGTATTCCTCGTCTACACTTCAAATGAATGTAAATGCGACACTTCCTTGCAAGGAAATAGCGTATGCAGATGTCTACCTATCGTAGCAATAGGGTTCTAATGCTTCTTAAAACGCGATATCGCATCTCTTTTCTATGTTTCATGGTAAGATATAATATGATTTGCGAAGTGTTATGTATTCCTCGTCTACACTTCAAATGAATGTAAATGCGACACTTCCTTGCAAAGGAATAGCGTTTGCAGATGTCTACGTATCGTAGCAATGGAGTTCTTATGATTCTTAAAACGCGTTATCGATCTCAATTCTTTGTTTCATGGTAAGATATAATATGATTTGCGAAGTGTTATGTATTCCTCGTCTACACTTCAAATGAATGTAAATGCGACACTTCCTTGCAAGGAAATAGCGTTTCCAGATATCTACCTATCGTAGCAATAGGGTTCTAATGCTTCTTAAAACGCGATATCGCATCTCATTTCTATGTTTCATGGTAAGATATAATATGATTTGCGAAGTGTTATGTATTCCTCGTCTACACTTCAAATGAATGTAAATGAAACGCTTCCTTGCAAAGAAATTGCGATTGCAGATGTCTACGTCTCGTAGCAATAGAGTTCTTATGATTCTTAAAACGCGATATCGCAACTCATTTCTATAGTTCATGGTAAGATATAATATGATTTGCGAAGTGTTATGTATTCCTCGTCTACACATCAAATGAATGCGAATGCGATACTTCCTCGCTAGGAAATAGCGTTTGCAGATGTCTACGTATCGTAGCAATGGAGTTCTTATGATTCTTAAAACGCGGTATCGATCTCAATTCTATGTTTCATGGTAAGATATAATATGATTTGCTAAGTGTTATGTATTCCTCGTCTACACTTCAAATGAATGTAAATGAAACGCTTCCTCGCAAAGAAATAGCGATTGCAGATGTCTACGTCTCGTAGCAATAGAGTTCTTATGATTCTTAAAACGCGATTTCGCAACTCATTTCTATGGTTCATGGTAAGATATAATATGATTTGCGAAGTGTTATGTATTCCTCGTCTACACTTCAAATGAAAGTAAATGCGACACTTCCTTGCAAGGAAGTAGCGTTTGGAGATGTCTACGTATCGTAGCAATGGAGTTCTTATGATTCTTAAAACGCGGTATCGATCTCAATTCTATGTTTCATGGTAAGATATAATATGATTTGCGAAGTGTTATGTATTCCTCGTCTACACTTCAAATGAATGTAAATGCGACACTTCCTTGCAAGGAAATAGCGTTTCCAGAAGTCTACGTATCGTAGCAACAGATTTCTAATGCTTCTTAAAACGCGATATCGCATCTCATATCTATGTTTCATGGTAAGATATAATATGATTTGCGAAGTGTTATGTATTCCTCGTCTACACTTCAAATGAATGTAAATGCGACACTTCCTTGCAAGGAAATAGCGTTTCCAGAAGTCTACGTATCGTAGCAACAGATTTCTAATGCTTCTTAAAACGCGATATCGCATCTCATATCTATGTTTCATGGTAAGATATAATATGATTTGCGAAGTGTTATGTATTCCTCGTCTACACTTCAAATGAATGTAAATGCGACACTTCCTTGCAAGGACATAGCGTTTGCAGATGTCTACGTATCGTAGCAATAGAGTTTTTATGATTCTTAAAACGCGATATCGCATTTCATTTCTATGTTTCATGGTAAGATATAATATGATTTGCGAAATGTCATGTATTCCTCTTCTACAATTCAAATGAATGTGAATGCGACACTTCCTCGCTAGGAAATAGCGTTTGCAGATGTCTGCGTATCGTAGCAATAGATTTCTAATGCTTTTTAAAACGCGATATCGCATCTCATTTCTATGCTTCATGGTAAGATATAATATGATTTGCGAAGTGTTATGTATTCCTCGTCTACACTTCAAATGAATGTAAATGCGTCACTTCCTTGCAAGGAAATAGCGTTTGCAGGTGTCTACGTATCGTAGCAATAGAGTTCTTATGATTCTTAAAACGCGATACCGCATCCCATTTCTATGTTTCATGGTAAGATATAATATGATTTGCGAAGTGTCATGTATTCCTCGTCTACACTTCAAATGAATGTAAATGCGACACTTCCTTGCAAGGAAATAGCGTTTCCAGATGTCTACGTATCGTAGCAACAGATTTTTAATGCTTCTTAAAACGCGATATCGCATCTCATATCTACGTTTCATGGTAAGATATAATATGATTTGCGAAGTGTTATGTATTCCTCGTCTACACTTCAAATGAATGTAAATGCGACACTTCCTTGCAAGGAAATAGCGTATGCAGATGTCTACCTATCGTAGCAATAGGGTTCTAATGCTTCTTAAAACGCGATATCGCATCTCTTTTCTGTGTTTCATGGTAAGATATAATATGATTTGCGAAGTGTTATGTATTCCTCGTCTACACTTCAAATGAATGTAAATGCGACACTTCCTTGCAAAGGAATAGCGTTTGCAGATGTCTACGTATCGTAGCAATGGAGTTCTTATGATTCTTAAAACGCGTTATCGATCTCAATTCTTTGTTTCATGGTAAGATATAATATGATTTGCGAAGTGTTATGTATTCCTCGTCTACACTTCAAATGAATGTAAATGCGACACTTCCTTGCAAGGAAATAGCGTTTCCAGATATCTACCTATCGTAGCAATAGGGTTCTAATGCTTCTTAAAACGCGATATCGCATCTCATTTCTATGTTTCATGGTAAGATATAATATGATTTGCGAAGTGTTATGTATTCCTCGTCTACACTTCAAATGAATGTAAATGAAACGCTTCCTTGCAAAGAAATTGCGATTGCAGATGTCTACGTCTCGTAGCAATAGAGTTCTTATGATTCTTAAAACGCGATATCGCAACTCATTTCTATAGTTCATGGTAAGATATAATATGATTTGCGAAGTGTTATGTATTCCTCGTCTACACATCAAATGAATGCGAATGCGATACTTCCTCGCTAGGAAATAGCGTTTGCAGATGTCTACGTATCGTAGCAATGGAGTTCTTATGATTCTTAAAACGCGGTATCGATCTCAATTCTATGTTTCATGGTAAGATATAATATGATTTGCTAAGTGTTATGTATTCCTCGTCTACACTTCAAATGAATGTAAATGAAACGCTTCCTCGCAAAGAAATAGCGATTGCAGATGTCTACGTCTCGTAGCAATAGAGTTCTTATGATTCTTAAAACGCGATTTCGCAACTCATTTCTATGGTTCATGGTAAGATATAATATGATTTGCGAAGTGTTATGTATTCCTCGTCTACACTTCAAATGAAAGTAAATGCGACACTTCCTTGCAAGGAAGTAGCGTTTGGAGATGTCTACGTATCGTAGCAATGGAGTTCTTATGATTCTTAAAACGCGGTATCGATCTCAATTCTATGTTTCATGGTAAGATATAATATGATTTGCGAAGTGTTATGTATTCCTCGTCTACACTTCAAATGAATGTAAATGCGACACTTCCTTGCAAGGAAATAGCGTTTCCAGAAGTCTACGTATCGTAGCAACAGATTTCTAATGCTTCTTAAAACGCGATATCGCATCTCATATCTATGTTTCATGGTAAGATATAATATGATTTGCGAAGTGTTATGTATTCCTCGTCTACACTTCAAATGAATGTAAATGCGACACTTCCTTGCAAGGAAATAGCGTTTCCAGAAGTCTACGTATCGTAGCAACAGATTTCTAATGCTTCTTAAAACGCGATATCGCATCTCATATCTATGTTTCATGGTAAGATATAATATGATTTGCGAAGTGTTATGTATTCCTCGTCTACACTTCAAATGAATGTAAATGCGACACTTCCTTGCAAGGACATAGCGTTTGCAGATGTCTACGTATCGTAGCAATAGAGTTTTTATGATTCTTAAAACGCGATATCGCATTTCATTTCTATGTTTCATGGTAAGATATAATATGATTTGCGAAATGTCATGTATTCCTCTTCTACAATTCAAATGAATGTGAATGCGACACTTCCTCGCTAGGAAATAGCGTTTGCAGATGTCTGCGTATCGTAGCAATAGATTTCTAATGCTTTTTAAAACGCGATATCGCATCTCATTTCTATGCTTCATGGTAAGATATAATATGATTTGCGAAGTGTTATGTATTCCTCGTCTACACTTCAAATGAATGTAAATGCGTCACTTCCTTGCAAGGAAATAGCGTTTGCAGGTGTCTACGTATCGTAGCAATAGAGTTCTTATGATTCTTAAAACGCGATACCGCATCCCATTTCTATGTTTCATGGTAAGATATAATATGATTTGCGAAGTGTCATGTATTCCTCGTCTACACTTCAAATGAATGTAAATACGACACTTCATTGCTAGGAAATAGCGTCTGCAGATGTCTACGTCTCGTAGCAATAGAGTTCTTATGATTCTTAAAACGCGATATCGCAACTCATTTCTATAGTTCATGGTAAGATATAATATGATTTGCGAAGTGTTATGTATTCCTCGTCTACACTTCAAATGAATGTAAATGGGACACTTCCTTGCAAGGAAATAGCGTTTCCAGATGTCTACGTATCGTAGCAACAGATTTCTAATGCTTCTTAAAACGCGATATCGCATCTCATTTCTATGTTTCATGGTAAGATATAATATGATTTGAGAAGTGTTATGTATTCCTCGTCTACACTTCAAATGAATGTAAATGCGACACTTCCTTGCAAGGAAATAGCGTATGCAGATGTCTACCTATCGTAGCAATAGGGTTCTAATGCTTCTTAAAACGCGATATCGCATCTCATTTCTATGTTTCATGGTAAGATATAATATGATTTGCGAAGTGTCATGTATTCCTCGTCTACACTTCAAATGAATGTAAATGCGACACTTCCTTGCAAAGAAATAGCGTTTGCAGATGTCTACGTAATGTAGCAATGGAGTTCTTATGATTCTTAAAACGCGGTATCGATCTCAATTCTATGTTTCATGGTAAGATATAATATGATTTGCGAAGTGTTATGTATTCCTCGTCTACACTTCAAATGAATGTGAGTGCGACACTTCCTCGCTAGGAAATAGCTTTTGCAGATGTCTACGTATCGTAGCAACAGATTTCTAATGCTTCTTAAAACGCGATATCGCATCTCATTTCTATGTTTCATGGTAAGATATAATATAATTTGCGAAGTGTTATGTATTCCTCGTCTACACTTCAAATGAATGTAAATGCGACACTTCTTTGCAAGGAAATAGCGTTTGCAGATATCTACCTATCGTAGCAATAGGGTTCTAATGCTTCTTAAAACGCGATATCGCATCTCAATTCTATGTTTCATGGTAAGATATAATATGATTTGCGAAGTGTTACGTATTCCTCGTCTACACTTCAAATGAATGTAAATGGGACACTTCCTTGCAAGGAAATAGCGTTTCCAGATGTCTACGTATCGTAGCAACAGATTTCTAATGCTTCTTAAAACGCGATATCGCATCTCATTTCTATGTTTCATGGTAAGATATAATATGATTTGAGAAGTGTTATGTATTCCTCGTCTACACTTCAAATGAATGTAAATGCGACACTTCCTTGCAAGGAAATAGCGTATGCAGATGTCTACCTATCGTAGCAGTAGGGTTCTAATGCTTCTTAAAACGCGATATCGCATCTCATTTCTATGTTTCATGGTAAGATATAATATGATTTGCGAAGTGTTATGTATTCCTCGTCTACACTTCAAATGAATGTAAATGCGACACTTCCTTGCAAAGAAATAGCGTTTGCAGATGTCTACGTATCGTAGCAATGGAGTTCTTATGATTCTTAAAACGCGGTATCGATCTCAATTCTATGTTTCATGGTAAGATATAATATGATTTGCGAAGTGTTATGTATTCCTCGTCTACACTTCAAATGAATGTAAATGCGACACTTCTTTGCAAGGAAATAGCGTTTGCAGATATCTACCTATCGTAGCAATAGGGTTCTAATGCTTCTTAAAACGCGATATCGCATCTCAATTCTATGTTTCATGGTAAGATATAATATGATTTGCGAAGTGTTACGTATTCCTCGTCTGCACTTCAAATGAATGCAAATGCGACACTTCCTTGCAAAGAAATAGCGTTTGCAGATGTCTACGTATCGTAGCAATGGAGTTCTTATGATTCTTAAAACGCGGTATCGATCTCAATTCTATGTTTCATGGTAAGATATAATATGATTTGCGAAGTGTTATGTATTCCTCGTCTACACTTAAAATGAATGTGAGTGCGACACTTCCTCGCTAGGAAATAGCTTTTGCAGATGTCTACGTATCGTAGCAATAGATTTCTAATGCTTCTTAAAACGCGATATCGCATCTCATTTCTATGTTTCATGGTAAGATATAATATAATTTGCGAAGTGTTATGTATTCCTCGTCTACACTTCAAATGAATGTAAATGCGACACTTCTTTGCAAGGAAATAGCGTTTGCAGATATCTACCTATCGTAGCAATAGGGTTCTAATGCTTCTTAAAACGCGATATCGCATCTCATTTCTATGTTTCATGGTAAGATATAATATGATTTGCGAAGTGTTATGTATTCCTCGTCTACACTTCAAATGAATGTAAATGCGACACTTCCTTGCAAGGAAATAACGTATGCAGATTTCTACCTATCGTAGCAATAGGGTTCTAATGCTTCTTAAAACGCGATATCGCATCTCATTTCTATGTTTCATGGTAAGATATAATATGACTTGCGAGGTGTTATGTATTCCTCGTCTACACTTCAAATGAATGTGAGTGCGACACTTCCTCGCTAGGAAATAGCGTTTGCAGATGTCTACGTATCGTAGCAATAGATTTCTAATGCTTTTTAAAACGCGATATCGCATCTCAATTCTATGTTTCATGGTAAGATATAATATGATTTGCGAAGTGTTACGTATTCCTCGTCTACACTTCAAATGAATGTAAATGCGACACTTCCTTGCAAAGAAATAGCGTTTGCAGATGTCTACGTATCGTAGCAATGGAGTTCTTATGATTCTTAAAACGCGGTATCGATCTCAATTCTATGTTTCATGGTAAGATATAATATGATTTGCGAAGTGTTATGTATTCCTCGTCTACACTTCAAATGAATGTGAGTGCGACACTTCCTCGCTAGGAAATAGCTTTTGCAGATGTCTACGTATCGTAGCAATAGATTTCTAATGCTTCTTAAAACGCGATATCGCATCTCATTTCTATGTTTCATGGTAAGATATAATATAATTTGCGAAGTATTATGTATTCCTCGTCTACACTTCAAATGAATGTAAATGCGACATTTCTTTGCAAGGAAATAGCGTTTGCAGATATCTACCTATCGTAGCAATAGGGTTCTAATGCTTCTTAAAACGCGATATCGCATCTCATTTCTATGTTTCATGGTAAGATATAATATGATTTGCGAAGTGTTATGTATTCCTCGTCTACACTTCAAATGAATGTAAATGAAACGCTTCCTCGCAAAGAAATAGCGATTGCAGATGTCTACGTCTCGTAGCAATGGAGTTCTTATGATTCTTAAAACGCGGTATCGATCTCAATTCTATGTTTCATGGTAAGATATAATATGATTTGCGAAGTGTTATGTATTCCTCGTCTACACTTCAAATGAATGTAAATGCGACACTTCCTTGCAAGGAAATAGCGTTTCCAGAAGTCTACGTATCGTAGCAACAGATTTCTAATGCTTCTTAAAACGCGATATCGCATCTCATATCTATGTTTCATGGTAAGATATAATATGATTTGCGAAGTGTTATGTATTCCTCGTCTACACTTCAAATGAATGTAAATGCGACACTTCCTTGCAAGGACATATCGTTTGCAGATGTCTACGTATCGTAGCAATAGAGTTTTTATGATTCTTAAAACGCGATATCGCTTTTCATTTCTATGTTTCATGGTAAGATATAATATGATTTGCGAAGTGTTATGTATTCCTCGTCTACACTTCAAATGAATGTAAATGCGACACTTCCTTGCAAGGAAATAGCGTTTCCAGATGTCTACGTATCGTAGCAACAGATTTCTAATGCTTCTTAAAACGCGATATCGCATCTCATTTCTATGTTTCATGGTAAGATATAATATGATTTGCGAAGTGTTATGTATTCCTCGTCTACACTTCAAATGAATGTAAATGCGACACTTCCTTGCAAGGAAACAGCGTATGCAGATATCTACCTATCGTAGCAATAGGGTTCTAATGCTTCTTAAAACGCGATATCGCATCTCATTTCTATGTTTCATGGTAAGATATAATATGATTTGCGAAGTGTTATGTATTCCTCGTCTACGCTTCAAATGAATGTAAATGCGACACTTCCTTGCAAGGAAATAGCGTTTCCAGATGTCTACGTATCGTAGCAACAGATTTTTAATGCTTCTTAAAACGCGATATCGCATCTCATATCTACGTTTCATGGTAAGATATAATATGATTTGCGAAGTGTTATGTATTCCTCGTCTACACTTCAAATGAATGTAAATGCGACACTTCCTTGCAAGGAAATAGCGTATGCAGATGTCTACCTATCGTAGCAATAGGGTTCTAATGCTTCTTAAAACGCGATATCGCATCTCTTTTCTATGTTTCATGGTAAGATATAATATGATTTGCGAAGTGTTATGTATTCCTCGTCTACACTTCAAATGAATGTAAATGCGACACTTCCTTGCAAAGGAATAGCGTTTGCAGATGTCTACGTATCGTAGCAATGGAGTTCTTATGATACTTAAAACGCGTTATCGATCTCAATTCTTTGTTTCATGGTAAGATATAATATGATTTGCGAAGTGTTATGTATTCCTCGTCTACACTTCAAATGAATGTAAATGCGACACTTCCTTGCAAGGAAATAGCGTTTCCAGATATCTACCTATCGTAGCAATAGGGTTCTAATGCTTCTTAAAACGCGATATCGCATCTCATTTCTATGTTTCATGGTAAGATATAATATGATTTGCGAAGTGTTATGTATTCCTCGTCTACACTTCAAATGAATGTAAATGAAACGCTTCCTTGCAAAGAAATTGCGATTGCAGATGTCTACGTCTCGTAGCAATAGAGTTCTTATGATTCTTAAAACGCGATATCGCAACTCATTTCTATAGTTCATGGTAAGATATAATATGATTTGCGAAGTGTTATGTATTCCTCGTCTACACATCAAATGAATGCGAATGCGATACTTCCTCGCTAGGAAATAGCGTTTGCAGATGTCTACGTATCGTAGCAATGGAGTTCTTATGATTCTTAAAACGCGGTATCGATCTCAATTCTATGTTTCATGGTAAGATATAATATGATTTGCTAAGTGTTATGTATTCCTCGTCTACACTTCAAATGAATGTAAATGAAACGCTTCCTCGCAAAGAAATAGCGATTGCAGATGTCTACGTCTCGTAGCAATAGAGTTCTTATGATTCTTAAAACGCGATTTCGCAACTCATTTCTATGGTTCATGGTAAGATATAATATGATTTGCGAAGTGTTATGTATTCCTCGTCTACACTTCAAATGAAAGTAAATGCGACACTTCCTTGCAAGGAAGTAGCGTTTGGAGATGTCTACGTATCGTAGCAATGGAGTTCTTATGATTCTTAAAACGCGGTATCGATCTCAATTCTATGTTTCATGGTAAGATATAATATGATTTGCGAAGTGTTATGTATTCCTCGTCTACACTTCAAATGAATGTAAATGCGACACTTCCTTGCAAGGAAATAGCGTTTCCAGAAGTCTACGTATCGTAGCAACAGATTTCTAATGCTTCTTAAAACGCGATATCGCATCTCATATCTATGTTTCATGGTAAGATATAATATGATTTGCGAAGTGTTATGTATTCCTCGTCTACACTTCAAATGAATGTAAATGCGACACTTCCTTGCAAGGAAATAGCGTTTCCAGAAGTCTACGTATCGTAGCAACAGATTTCTAATGCTTCTTAAAACGCGATATCGCATCTCATATCTATGTTTCATGGTAAGATATAATATGATTTGCGAAGTGTTATGTATTCCTCGTCTACACTTCAAATGAATGTAAATGCGACACTTCCTTGCAAGGACATAGCGTTTGCAGATGTCTACGTATCGTAGCAATAGAGTTTTTATGATTCTTAAAACGCGATATCGCATTTCATTTCTATGTTTCATGGTAAGATATAATATGATTTGCGAAATGTCATGTATTCCTCTTCTACAATTCAAATGAATGTGAATGCGACACTTCCTCGCTAGGAAATAGCGTTTGCAGATGTCTGCGTATCGTAGCAATAGATTTCTAATGCTTTTTAAAACGCGATATCGCATCTCATTTCTATGCTTCATGGTAAGATATAATATGATTTGCGAAGTGTTATGTATTCCTCGTCTACGTTTCAAATGAATGTAAATGCGACACTTCCTTGCAAGGAAATAGCGTTTGCAGGTGTCTACGTATCATGGCAATGGAGTTCTTATGATTCTTAAAACGCGATATCGATCTCAATTTTATGTTTCATGGTGAGATATAATATGATTTGCGAAGTGTTATGTATTCCTCGTCTACGCTTCAAATGAATGTAAATGCGACACTTCCTTGCAAGGAAATAGCGTTTCCAGATGTCTACGTATCGTAGCAACAGATTTCTAATGCTTCTTAAAACGCGACATCGCATCTCATATCTACGTTTCATGGTAAGATATAATATGATTTGCGAAGTGTTATGTATTCCCCGTCTACACTTCAAATGAATGTAAATGCGACACTTCCTTGCAAGGAAATAGCGTATGCAGATGTCTACCTATCGTAGCAATAGGGTTCTAATGCTTCTTAAAACGCGATATCGCATCTCATTTCTATGCTTCATGGTAAGATATAATATGATTTGCGAAGTGTTATGTATTCCTCGTCTACACTTCAAATGAATGTGAGTGCGACACTTCCTCGCTAGGAAATAGCGTTTGCAGATGTCTACGTATCGTAGCAATAGATTTCTAATGCTTTTTAAAACGCGATATCGCATCTCATTTCTATGTTTCATGGTAAGATATAATATGATTTGCGAAGTGTTACGTATTCCTCGTCTACGTTTCAGGTGAATGTAAATGCGACACTTCCTTGCAAGGAAATAGCGTTTGCAGATGTCTACGTATCGTAGCAATAGATTTCTAATGCTTCTTAAAACGCGATATCGCATCTCATTTCTATGTTTCATGGTAAGATATAATATGATTTGCGAAGTGTTATGTATTCCTCGTCTACACTTCAAATGAATGTAAATGAAACGCTTCCTTGCAAAGAAATTGCGATTGCAGATGTCTACGTCTCGTAGCAATAGAGTTCTTATGATTCTTAAAACGCGATATCGCAACTCATTTCTATAGTTCATGGTAAGATATAATATGTTTCGCGAAGTGTTATGTATTCCTCGTCTACACTTCAAATGAAAGTAAATGCTACACTTCCTTGCAAGGAAATAGCGTTTGCAGATGTCTACGTATCGTAGCAATGGAGTTCTTATGATTCTTAGAACGCGGTATCGATCTCAATTCTATGTTTCATGGTAAGATATAATATGATTTGCGAAGTGTTATGTATTCCTCGACTACGCTTCAAATGAATGTAAATGCGAGACTTCCTTGCAAGGAAATAGCGTTTCCAGATGTCTACGTATCGTAGCAACAGATTTTTAATGCTTCTTAAAACGAGATATCGCATCTCATATCTACGTTTCATGGTAAGATATAATATGATTTGCGAAGTGTTATGTATTCCTCGTCTACACTTCAAATGAATGTAAATGCGACACTTCCTTGCAAGGAAATAGCGTATGCAGATGTCTACCTATCGTAGCAATAGGGTTCTAATGCTTCTTAAATCGCGATATCGCATCTCATTTCTATGTTTCATGATAAGATATAATATGATTTGCGAAGTGTTATGTATTCCTTGTCTACACTTCAAATGAATGTAAATGCGACACTTCCTTGCAAAGGAATAGCGTTTGCAGATATCTACCTATCGTAGCAATAGGGTTCTATTGCTTCTTAAATCGCGATATCGCATCTCATTTCTATGTTTCATGGTAAGATATAATATGATTAGCGAAGTGTTATGTATTCCTCGTCTACGCTTCAAATGATTGTAAATGCGACACTTCCTTGCAAGGAAATAGCGTTTGCAGATGCCTACGTATCGTGGAAATGGAGTTCTTATGATTCTTAAAACGCGATATCGATCTCAATTTTATGTTTCATGGTAAGATATAATATGATTTGCGAAGTTTTATGTATTCCTCGTCTACACTTCAAATGATTATAAATGCGACCCTTCCTTGCAAGGAAATAGCTTTTGCAGATGTCTACCTATCGTAGCAATAGGGTTCTAATGCTTCTTAAAACGCGATATCGCATCTCATTTCTATGATTCATGGTAAGATATAATATGATTTGCGAAGTGTTATGTATTCCTCGTCTACGCTTCAAATGAATGTAAATGCGACACTTCCTTACAAGGAAATAGCGTTTCCAGATGTCTACGTATCGTAGCAACAGATTTCTAATGCTTCTTAAAACGCGATATCGCATCTCATATCTACGTTTCATGGTAAGATATAATATGATTTGCGAAGTGTTATGTATTCCTCGTCTACGCTTCAAATGAATGTAAATGCGACACTTCCTTGCAAGGAAATAGCGTATGCAGATGTCTACGTATCGTAGCAATAGATTTCTAATGCTTCTTAAAACGCGATATCGCATCTCATTTCTATGTTTCATGGTAGGATATAATGTAATTTGCGAAGTTTTATGTATTCCTCGTCTACGATTCAAATGAATGTAAATGCGACACTTCCTTGCAAAGAAATAGCGTCTGCAGATATCTACCTATCGTAGCAATAGGGTTCTAATGCTTCTTAAAACGCGATATCGCATCTCATTTCTATGTTTCATGGTAAGATATAATATGATTTGCGAAGTGTTATGTATTCCTCGTCTACACTTCAAATGAATGTAAATGAAACACTTCCTTGAAAAGAAATTGCGATTGCAGATGTCTACGTCTCGTAGCAATAGAGTTCTTATGATTCTTAAAACGCGATATCGCAACTCATTTCTATAGTTCATGGTAAGATATAATATGATTTGAGAAGTGTTATGTATTCCTCGTCTACACTTCAAATGAAAGTAAATGCGACACTTCCTTGCAAGGAAATAGCGTTTGCAGATATCTACGTATCGTAGCAATGGAGTTCTTATGATTCTTAAAACGCGGTATCGATCTCAATTCTGTGTTTCATGGTAAGATATAATATGATTTGCGAAGTGTTATGTATTCCTCGTCTACACTTCAAATGAATGTAAATGCGACACTTCCTTGCAAGGAAATAGCGTTTCCAGATGTCTACGTATCGTAGCAACAGATTTCTAATGCTTCTTAAAACGCGATATCGCATCTCATTTCTATGTTTCATGGTAAGATATAATATGATTTGCGAAGTGTTATGTATTCCTCGTCTACACTTCAAATGAATGTAAATGCGACACTTCCTTGCAAGGAAATAGCGTATGCAGATGTCTACCTATCGTAGCAATAGGGTTCTAATGCTTCTTAAAACGCGAAATCGCATCTCATTTCTATGTTTCATGGTAAGATATAATATGATTTGCGAAGTGTTATGTATTCCTCGTCTACACTTCAAATGAATGTAAATGCGACACTTCCTTGCAAAGAAATAGCGTTTGCAGATGTCTACGTATCGTAGCAATGGAGTTCTTATGATTCTTAAAACGCGGTATCGATCTCAATTCTATGTTTCATGGTAAGATATAATATGATTTGCGAAGTGTTATGTATTCCTCGTGTACACTTAAAATGAATGTGAGTGCGACACTTCCTCGCTAGGAAATAGCTTTTGCAGATGTCTACGTATCGTAGCAATAGATTTCTAATGCTTCTTAAAACGCGATATCGCATCTCATTTCTATGTTTCATGGTAAGATATAATATAATTTGCGAAGTGTTATGTATTCCTCGTCTACACTTCAAATGAATGTAAATGCGACACTTCCTTGCAAGGAAATAGCGTATGCAGATGTCTACCTATCGTAGCAATAGGGTTCTAATGCTTCTTAAAACGCGATATCGCATCTCATTTCTATGTTTCATGGTAAGATATAATATGATTTGCGAAGTGTTATGTATTCCTCGTCTACACTTCAAATGAATATAAATGAAACGCTTCCTTGCAAAGAAATTGCGATTGCAGATGTCTATGTCTCGTAGCAATAGAGTTCTTATGATTCTTAAAACGCGATATCGCAACTCATTTCTATAGTTCATGGTAAGATATAATATGTTTCGCGAAGTGTTATGTATTCCTCGTCTACACTTCAAATGAAAGTAAATGCTACACTTCCTTGCAAGGAAATAGCGTTTGCAGATGTCTACGTATCGTAGCAATGGAGTTCTTATGATTCTTAAAACGCGGTATCGATCTCAATTCTATGTTTCATGGTAAGATATAATATGATTTGCGAAGTGTTATGTATTCCTCGTCTACGCTTCAAATGAATGTAAATGCGAGACTTCCTTGCAAGGAAATAGCGTTTCCAGATGTCTACGTATCGTAGCAACAGATTTTTAATGCTTCTTAAAACGAGATATCGCATCTCATATCTACGTTTCATGGTAAGATATAATATGATTTGCGAAGTGTTATGTATTCCTCGTCTACACTTCAAATGAATGTAAATGCGACACTTCCTTGCAAGGAAATAGCGTATGCAGATGTCTACCTATCGTAGCAATAGGGTTCTAATGCTTCTTAAAACGCGATATCGCATCTCATTTCTATGTTTCATGGTAAGATATAATATGATTTGCGAAGTGTTATGTATTCCTTGTCTACACTTCAAATGAATGTAAATGCGACACTTCCTTGCAAAGGAATAGCGTTTGCAGATATCTACCTATCGTAGCAATAGGGTTCTATTGCTTCTTAAATCGCGATATCGCATCTCATTTCTATGTTTCATGGTAAGATATAATATGATTAGCGAAGTGTTATGTATTCCTCGTCTACGCTTCAAATGATTGTAAATGCGACACTTCCTTGCAAGGAAATAGCGTTTGCAGATGCCTACGTATCGTGGCAATGGAGTTCTTATGATTCTTAAAACGCGATATCGATCTCAATTTTATGTTTCATGGTAAGATATAATATGATTTGCGAAGTTTTATGTATTCCTCGTCTACACTTCAAATGATTATAAATGCGACCCTTCCTTGCAAGGAAATAGCTTTTGCAGATGTCTACCTATCGTAGCAATAGGGTTCTAATGCTTCTTAAAACGCGATATCGCATCTCATTTCTATGATTCATGGTAAGATATAATATGATTTGCGAAGTGTTATGTATTCCTCGTCTACACTTCAAATGAAAGTAAATGCGACACTTCCTTGCAAGGAAATAGCGTTTGCAGATGTCTACGTATCGTAGCAATGGAATTCTTATGATTCTTAAAACGCGATATCGCATCTCGTTTCTATGTTTCATGGTAAGATATATTATGATTTGCGAAGTGTTATGTATTCCTCGTCTACACTTCAAATGAATGTAAATGCGACACTTCCTTGCAAAGGAATAGCGTTTGCAGATATCTACCTATCGTAGCAATAGGGTTCTATTGCTTCTTAAATCGCGATATCGCATCTCATTTCTATGTTTCATGGTAAGATATAATATGATTTGCGAAGTGTTATGTATTCCTCGTCTACGCTTCAAATGATTGTAAATGCGACACTTCCTTGCAAGGAAATAGCGTTTGCAGATGCCTACGTATCGTGGCAATGGAGTTCTTATGATTCTTAAAACGCGATATCGATCTCAATTTTATGTTTCATGGTAAGATATAATATGATTTGCGAAGTTTTATGTATTCCTCGTCTACACTTCAAATGATTATAAATGCGACCCTTCCTTGCAAGGAAATAGCTTTTGCAGATGTCTACCTATCGTAGCAATAGGGTTCTAATGCTTCTTAAAACGCGATATCGCATCTCATTTCTATGTTTCATGGTAAGATATAATATGATTTGCGAAGTGTTATGTATTCCTCGTCTACACTTCAAATGAATGTAAATGCGAAACTTCCTTGCAAAGGAATAGCGATTGCAGATATCTACCTATCGTAGCAATAGGGTTCTATTGCTTCTTAAATCGCGATATCGCATCTCATTTCTATGTTTCATGGTAAGATATAATATGATTTGCGAAGTGTTATGTATTCCTCGTCTACACTTCAAATGCATGTAAATGAAACACTTCCTTGCAAAGAAATTGCGATTGCAGATGTCTACGTCTCGTAGCAATAGAGTTCTTATGATTCTTAGAACGCGATATCGCAACTCATTTCTATAGTTCATGGTAAGATATAATATGATTTGCGAAGTGTTATGTATTCCTCGTCTACACTTCAAATGAAAGTAAATGCGACACTTCCTTGCAAGGAAATAGCGTTTGCAGATGTCTACGTATCGTAGCAATGGAGTTCTTATGACTCTTAAAACGCGGTATCGATTTCAATTCTATGTTTCATGGTAAGATGTAATATGATTTGCGAAGTGTTATGTATTCCTCGTCTACACTTCAAATGAATGTAAATGCGACACTTCCTTGCAAGGAAATAGCGTTTCCAGATGTCTACGTATCGTAGCAACAGATTTCTAATGCTTCTTAAAACGCGATATCGCATCTCATTTCTATGTTTCATGGTAAGATATAATATGATTTGCGAAGTGTTATGTATTCCTCGTCTACACTTCAAATGAATGTAAATGCGACACTTCCTTGCAAGGAAGTAGCGTATGCAGATGTCTACCTATCGTAGCAATAGGGTTCTAATGCTTCTTAAAACGCGATATCGCATCTCATTTCTATGTTTCATGGTAAGATATAATATGATTTGCGAAGTGTTATGTATTCCTCGTCTACACTTCAAATGAATGTAAATGCGACACTTCCTTGCAAAGAAATAGCGTTTGCAGATGTCTACGTATCGTAGCAATGGAGTTCTTATGATTCTTAAAACGCGGTATCGATCTCAATTCTATGTTTCATGGTAAGATATAATATGATTTGCGAAGTGTTATGTATTCCTCGTCTACACTTCAAATGAATGTGAGTGCGACACTTCCTCGCTAGGAAATAGCTTTTGCAGATGTCTACGTATCGTAGCAACAGATTTCTAATGCTTCTTAAAACGCGACATCGCATCTCATATCTATGTTTCATGGTAAGATATAATATGATTTGCGAAGTGTTATGTATTCCTCGTCTACACTTCAAATGAATGTAAATGCGACACTTCCTTGCAAGGACATAGCGTTTGCAGATGTCTACGTATCGTAGCAATAGAGTTTTTATTATTCTTAAAACGCGATATCGCATTTCATTTCTATGTTTCATGGTAAGATATAATATTATTTGCGAAGTGTCATGTATTCCTCTTCTACAATTCAAATGAAGGTGAATGCGACACTTCCTCGCTAGGAAATAGCGTTTGCAGATGTCTGCGTATCGTAGCAATAGATTTCTAATGCTTTTTAAAACGCGATATCGCATCTCATTTCTATGTTTCATGGTAAGATATAATATGATTTGCGAAGTGTTATGTATTCCTCGTCTACGTTTCAAATGAATGTAAATGCGACACTTCCTTGCAAGGAAATAGCGTTTGCAGGTGTCTACGTATCGTGGCAATGGAATTCTTATGATTCTTAAAACGCGATATCGATCTCAATTTTATGTTTCATGGTAAGATATAATATGATTTGCGAAGTGTTATGTATTCCTCGTCTACGCTTCAAATGAATGTAAATGCGACACTTCCTTGCAAGGAAATAGCGTTTCCAGATGTCTACGTATCGTAGCAACAGATTTCTAATGCTTCTTAAAACGCGATATCGCATCTCATATCTACGTTTCATGGTAAGATATAATATGATTTGCGAAGTGTTATGTATTCCTCGTCTACACTTCAAATGAATGTAAATGCGACACTTCCTTGCAAGGAAATAGCGTATGCAGATGTCTACCTATCGTAGCAATAGGGTTCTAGTGCTTCTTAAAACGCGATATCGCATCTCATTTCTATGTGTCATGGTAAGATATAATATGATTTGCGAAGTGTTATGTATTCCTCGTCTACACTTCAAATGAATGTAAATGCGACACTTCCTTGCAAGGAAATAGCGTTTGCAGATGTCTACGTATCGTAGCAATGGAGTTCTTATGATTCTTAAAACGCGGTATCGATCTCAATTCTATGTTTCATGGTAAGATATAATATGATTTGCGAAGTGTTATGTATTCCTCGTCTACACTTCAAATGAATGTAAATGCGACACTTCCTTGCAAGGAAATAGCGTTTCCAGAAGTCTAAGTATCGTAGCAACAGATTTCTAATGCTTCTTAAAACGCGATATCGCATCTCATATCTATGTTTCATGGTAAGATATAATATGATTTGCGAAGTGTTATGTATTCCTCGTCTACACTTCAAATGAATGTAAATGCGACACTTCCTTGCAAGGACATAGCGTTTGCAGATGTCTACGTATCGTAGCAATAGAGTTTTTATGATTCTTAAAACGCGATATCGCATTTCATTTCTATGTTTCATGGTAAGATATAATATGATTTGCGAAATGTCATGTATTCCTCTTCTACAACTCAAATGAATGTGAATGCGACACTTCCTCGCTAGGAAATAGCGTTTGCAGATGTCTGCGTATCGTAGCAATAGATTTCTAATGCTTTTTAAAACGCGATATCGCATCTCATTTCTATGTTTCATGGTAAGATATAATATGATTTGCGAAGTGTTATGTATTCCTCGTCTACGTTTCAAATGAATGTAAATGCGACACTTCCTTGCAAGGAAATAGCGTTTGCAGGTGTCTACGTATCGTGGCAATGGAGTTCTTATGATTCTTAAAACGCGATATCGATCTCAATTTTATGTTTCATGGTAAGATATAATATGATTTGCGAAATGTAATGTATTCCTCTTCTACAACTCAAATGAATGTGAATGCGACACTTCCTCGCTAGGAAATAGCGTTTGCAGATGTCTGCGTATCGTAGCAATAGATTTCTAATGCTTTTTAAAACGCGATATCGCATCTCATTTCTATGTTTCATGGTAAGATATAATATGATTTGCGATGTGTTATGTATTCCTCGTCTACGCTTCAAATGAATGTAAATGCGACACTTCCTTGCAAGGAAATAGCGTTTCCAGATGTCTACGTATCGTAGCAACAGATTTCTAATGCTTCTTAAAACGCGATATCGCATCTCATATCTACGTTTCATGGTAAGATATAATATGATTTGCGAAGTGTTATGTATTCCTCGTCTACACTTCAAATGAATGTAAATGCGACACTTCCTTGCAAGGAAATAGCGTATGCAGATGTCTACCTATCGGAGCAATAGGGTTCTAATGCTTCTTAAAACGCGATATCGCATCTCATTTCTATGTTTCATGGTAAGATATAATATGATTTGCGAAGTGTTATGTATTCCTCGTCTACACTTCAAATGAATGTGAGTGCGACACTTCCTCGCTAGGAAATAGCGTTTGCAGATGTCTACGTATCGTAGCAATAGATTTCTAATGCTTTTTAAAACGCGATATCGCATCTCATTTCTATGTTTCATGGTAAGATATAATATGATTTGCGAAGTGTTACGTATTCCTCGTCTACGTTTCAAATGAATGTAAATGCGACACTTCCTTGCAAGGAAATAGCGTTTGCAGGTGTCTACGTATCGTGGCAATGGAGTTCTTATGATTCTTAAAACGCGATGTCGATCTCAGTTTTATGTTTCATGGTAAGATATAATATGATTTGCGAAGTGTTATGTATTCCTCGTCTACACTTCAAATGATTATAAATGCGACCCTTCCTTGCAAGGAAATAGCTTTTGCAGATGTCTACGTATCGTAGCAATAGATTTCTAATGCTTCTTAAAACGCGATATCGCATCTCATTTCTATGTTTCAATATAATTTGCGAAGTGTTATGTATTCCTCGTCTACACTTCAAATGAATGTAAAGGCGACACTTCTTGGCAAGGAAATAGCGTTTGCAGATATCTACCTATCGTAGCAATAGGGTTCTAATGCTTCTTAAAACGCGATATCGCATCTCATTTCTATGTTTCATGGTAAGATATAATATGATTTGCGAAGTGTTATGTATTCCCCGTCTACACTTCAAATGAATGTAAATGAAACGCTTCCTCGCAAAGAAATAGCGATTGCAGATGTCTACGTCTCGTAGCAATGGAGTTCTTGTGATTCTTAAAACGCGGTATCGATCTCAATTCTATGTTTCATGGTAAGATATAATATGATTTGCGAAGTGTTATGTATTCCTCGTCTACACTTCAAATGAATGTAAATGCGACACTTCCTTGCAAGGAAATAGCGTTTCCTGAAGTCTACGTATCGTAGCAACAGATTACTAATGCTTCTTAAAACGCGATATCGCATCTCATATCTATGTTTCATGGTAAGATATAATATGATTTGCGAAGTGTTATGTATTCCTCGTCTACACTTCAAATGAATGTAAATGCGACACTTCCTTGCAAGGACATAGCGTTTGCAGATGTCTACGTATCGTAGCAATAGAGTTTTTATGATTCTTAAAACGCGATATCGCATTTCATTTCTATGTTTCATGGTAGGATATAATATGATTTGCGAAGTGTCATGTATTCCTCTTCTACAATTCAAATGAAGGTGAATGCGACACTTCCTCGCTAGGAAATAGCGTTTGCAGATGTCTGCGTATCGTAGCAATAGATTTCTAATGCTTTTTAAAACGCGATATCGCATCTCATTTCTATGTTTCATGGTAAGATATAATATGATTTGCGAAGTGTTATGTATTCCTCGTCTACGTTTCAAATGAATGTAAATGCGACACTTCCTTGCAAGGAAATAGCGTTTGCAGGTGTCTACGTATCGTGGCAATGGAATTCTTATGATTCTTAAAACGCGATATCGATCTCAATTTTATGTTTCATGGTAAGATATAATATGATTTGCGAAGTGTTATGTATTCCTCGTCTACGCTTCAAATGAATGTAAATGCGACACTTCCTTGCAAGGAAATAGCGTTTCCAGATGTCTACGTATCGTAGCAATAGAGTTTTTATGATTCTTAAAACGCGATATCGCATTTCATTTCTATGTTTCATGGTAAGATATAATATGATTTGCGAAGTGTCACGTATTCCTCTTCTACAATTCAAATGAAGGTGAATGCGACACTTCCTCGCTAGGAAATAGCGTTTGCAGATGTCTGCGTATCGTAGCAATAGATTTCTAATGCTTTTTAAAACGCGATATCGCATCTCATTTCTATGTTTCATGGTAAGATATAATATGATTTGCGAAGTGTTATGTATTCCTCTTCTACAACTCAAATGAATGTGAATGCGACACTTCCTCGCTAGGAAATAGCGTTTGCAGATGTCTGCGTATCGTAGCAATAGATTTCTAATGCTTTTTAAAACGCGATTTCGCATCTCATTTCTATGTTTCATGGTAAGATATAATATGATTTGCGAAGTGTTATGTATTCCTCGTCTACGCTTCAAATGAATGTAAATGCGACACTTCCTTGCAAGGAAATAGCGTTTCCAGATGTCTACGTATCGTAGCAACAGATTTCTAATGCTTGTTAAAACGCGATATCGCATCTCATATCTACGTTTCATGGTAAGATATAATATGATTTGCGAAGTGTTATGTATTCCTCGTCTACACATCAAATGAATGTAAATGCGACACTTCCTTGCAAGGAAATAGCGTATGCAGATGTCTACCTATCGGGGCAATAGGGTTCTAATGCTTCTTAAAACGCGATATCGCATCTCATTTCTATGTTTCATGGTAAGATATAATATGATTTGCGAAGTGTTATGTATTCCTCTTCTACAACTCAAATGAATGTGAATGCGACACTTCCTCGCTAGGAAATAGCGTTTGCAGATGTCTGCGTATCGTAGCAATAGATTTCTAATGCTTTTTAAAACGCGATATCGCATCTCATTTCTATGTTTCATGGTAAGATATAATATGATTTGCGAAGTGTTATGTATTCCTCGTCTACGCTTCAAATGAATGTAAATGCGACACTTCCTTGCAAGGAAATAGCGTTTCCAGATGTCTACGTATCGTAGCAACAGATTTCTAATGCTTCTTAAAACGCGATATCGCATCTCATATCTACGTTTCATGGTAAGATATAATATGATTTGCGAAGTGTTATGTATTCCTCGTCTACGCTTCAAATGAATGTAAATGCGACACTTCCTTGCAAGGAAATAGCGTTTGCAGATGTCTACGTATCGTAGCAATAGAGTTTTTATGATTCTTAAAACGCGATATCGCATTTCATTTCTATGTTTCATGGTAGGATATAATATGATTTGCGAAGTGTCATGTATTCCTCTTCTACAATTCAAATGAAGGTGAATGCGACACTTCCTCGCTAGGAAATAGCGTTTGCAGATGTCTGCGTATCGTAGCAATAGATTTCTAATGCTTTTTAAAACGCGATATCGCATCTCATTTCTATGTTTCATGGTAAGATATAATATGATTTGCGAAGTGTTATGTATTCCTCGTCTACGTTTCAAATGAATGTAAATGCGACACTTCCTTGCAAGGAAATAGCGTTTGCAGGTGTCTACGTATCGTGGCAATGGAATTCTTATGATTCTTAAAACGCGATATCGATCTCAATTTTATGTTTCATGGTAAGATATAATATGATTTGCGAAGTGTTATGTATTCCTCGTCTACGCTTCAAATGAATGTAAATGCGACACTTCCTTGCAAGGAAATAGCGTTTCCAGATGTCTACGTATCGTAGCAATAGAGTTTTTATGATTCTTAAAACGCGATATCGCATTTCATTTCTATGTTTCATGGTAAGATATAATATGATTTGCGAAATGTCATGTATTCCTCTTCTACAACTCAAATGAATGTGAATGCGACACTTCCTCGCTAGGAAATAGCGTTTGCAGATGTCTGCGTATCGTAGCAATAGATTTCTAATGCTTTTTAAAACGCGATATCGCATCACATTTCTATGTTTCATGATAAGATATAATATGATTTGCGAAGTGTTATGTATTCCTCTTCTACAACTCAAATGAATGTGAATGCGACACTTCCTCGCTAGGAAATAGCGTTTGCAGATGTCTGCGTATCGTAGCAATAGATTTCTAATGCTTTTTAAAACGCGATATCGCATCTCATTTCTATGTTTCATGGTAAGATATAATATGATTTGCGAAGTGTTATGTATTCCTCGTCTACGCTTCAAATGAATGTAAATGCGACACTTCCTTGCAAGGAAATAGCGTTTCCAGATGTCTACGTATCGTAGCAACAGATTTCTAATGCTTCTTAAAACGCGATATCGCATCTCATATCTACGTTTCATGGTAAGATATAATATGATTTGCGAAGTGTTATGTATTCCTCGTCTACACATCAAATGAATGTAAATGCGACACTTCCTTGCAAGGAAATAGCGTATGCAGATGTCTACCTATCGGAGCAATAGGGTTCTAATGCTTCTTAAAACGCGATATCGCATCTCATTTCTATGTTTCATGGTAAGATATAATATGATTTGCGAAGTGTTATGTATTCCTCGTCTACACTTCAAATGAATGTGAGTGCGACACTTCCTCGCTAGGAAATAGCGTTTGCAGATGTCTACGTATCGTAGCAATAGATTTCTAATGCTTTTTAAAACGCGATATCGCATCTCATTTCTATGTTTCATGGTAAGATATAATATGATTTGCGAAGTGTTACGTATTCCTCGTCTACGTTTCAAATGAATGTAAATGCGACACTTCCTTGCAAGGAAATAGCGTTTGCAGGTGTCTACGTATCGTGGCAATGGAGTTCTTATGATTCTTAAAACGCGATGTCGATCTCAGTTTTATGTTTCATGGTAAGATATAATATGATTTGCGAAGTGTTATGTATTCCTCGTCTACACTTCAAATGATTATAAATGCGACCCTTCCTTGCAAGGAAATAGCTTTTGCAGATGTCTACGTATCGTAGCAATAGATTTCTAATGCTTCTTAAAACGCGATATCGCATCTCATTTCTATGTTTCAATATAATTTGCGAAGTGTTATGTATTCCTCGTCTACACTTCAAATGAATGTAAATGCGACACTTCTTGGCAAGGAAATAGCGTTTGCAGATATCTACCTACCGTAGCAATAGGGTTCTAATGCTTCTTAAAACGCGATATCGCATCTCATTTCTATGTTTCATGGTAAGATATAATATGATTTGCGAAGTGTTATGTATTCCCCGTCTACACTTCAAATGAATGTAAATGAAACGCTTCCTCGCAAAGAAATAGCGATTGCAGATGTCTACGTCTCGTAGCAATGGAGTTCTTGTGATTCTTAAAACGCGGTATCGATCTCAATTCTATGTTTCATGGTAAGATATAATATGATTTGCGAAGTGTTATGTATTCCTCGTCTACACTTCAAATGAATGTAAATGCGACACTTCCTTGCAAGGAAATAGCGTTTCCAGAAGTCTACGTATCGTAGCAACAGATTTCTAATGCTTCTTAAAAGGCGATATCGCATCTCATATCTATGTTTCATGGTAAGATATAATATGATTTGCGAAGTGTTATGTATTCCTCGTCTACACTTCAAATGAATGTAAATGCCACACTTCCTTGCAAGGACATAGCGTTTGCAGATGTCTACGTATCGTAGCAATAGAGTTTTTATGATTCTTAAAACGCGATATCGCATTTCATTTCTATGTTTCATGGTAAGATATAATATGATTTGCGAAGTGTCATGTATTCCTCTTCTACAATTCAAATGAAGGTGAATGCGACACTTCCTCGCTAGGAAATAGCGTTTGCAGATGTCTGCGTATCGTAGCAATAGATTTCTAATGCTTTTTAAAACGCGATATCGCATCTCATTTCTATGTTTCATGGTAAGATATAATATGATTTGCGAAGTGTTATGTATTCCTCGTCTACGTTTCAAATGAATGTAAATGCGACACTTCCTTGCAAGGAAATAGCGTGTGCAGGTGTCTACGTATCGTGGCAATGGAATTCTTATGATTCTTAAAACGCGATATCGATCTCAATTTTATGTTTCATGGTAAGATATAATATGATTTGCGAAGTGTTATGTATTCCTGGTCTACGCTTCAAATGAATGTAAATGCGACACTTCCTTGCAAGGAAATAGCGTTTCCAGATGTCTACGTATCGTAGCAACAGATTTCTAATGCTTCTTAAAACGCGATATCGCATCTCATATCTACGTTTCATGGTAAGATATAATATGATTTGCGAAGTGTTATGTATTCCTCGTCTACACTTCAAATGAATGTAAATGCGACACTTCCTTGCAAGGAAATAGCGTATGCAGATGTCTACCTATCGTAGCAATAGGGTTCTAATGCTTCTTAAAACGCGATATCGCATCTCATTTCTATGTTTCATGGTAAGATATAATATGATTTGCGAAGTGTTATGTATTCCTCGTCTACACTTCAAATGAATGTAAATGCGACACTTCCTTGCAAAGAAATAGCGTTTGCAGATGTCTACGTATCGTAGCAATGGAGTTCTTATGATTCTTAAAACGCGGTATCGATCTCAATTCTATGTTTCATGGTAAGATATAATATGATTTGCGAAGTGTTATGTATTCCTCGTCTACACTTCAAATGAATGTGAGTGCGACACTTCCTCGCTAGGAAATAGCTTTTGCAGATGTCTACGTATCGTAGCAATAGATTTCTAATGCTTCTTAAAACGCGATATCGCATCTCATTTCTATGTTTCATGGTAAGATATAATATAATTTGCGAAGTGTTATGTATTCCTCGTCTACACTTCAAATGAATGTAAATGCGACACTTCTTTGCAAGGAAATAGCGTTTGCAGATATCTACCTATCGTAGCAATAGGGTTCTAATGCTTCTTAAAACGCGATATCGCATCTCATTTCTATGTTTCATGGTAAGATATTATATGATTTGCGAAGTGTTATGTATTCCTCGTCTATACTTCAAATGAATGTAAATGAAACGCTTCCTCGCAAAGAAATAGCGATTGCAGATGTCTACGTCTCGTAGCAATAGAGTTCTTATGATTCTTAAAACGCGATATCGATCTCAATTTTATGTTTCATGGTAAGATATAATATGATTTGCGAAGTTTTATGTATTCCTCGTCTACACTTCAAATGATTATAAATGCGACCCTTCCTTGCAAGGAAATAGCTTTTGCAGATGTCTACCTATCGTAGCAATAGGGTTCTAATGCTTCTTAAAACGCGATATCGCATCTCATTTCTATGTTTCATGGTAAGATATAATATGATTTGCGAAGTGTTATGTATTCCTCGTCTACGCTTGAAATGAATGTAAATGCGACACTTCCTTACAAGGAAATAGCGTTTCCAGATGTCTACGTATCGTAGCAACAGATTTCTAATGCTTCTTAAATCGCGATATCGCATCTCATATCTACGTTTCATGGTAAGATATAATATGATTTGCGAAGTGTTATGTATTCCTCGTCTACACTTCAAATGAATGTAAATGCGACACTTCCTTGCAAGGAAATAGCGTATGCAGATGTCTACGTATCGTAGCAATAGATTTCTAATGCTTCTTAAAACGCGATATCGCATCTCATATCTACGTTTCATGGTAAGATATAATATGATTTGCGAAGTGTTATGTATTCCTCGTCTACACTTCAAATGAATGTAAATGCGACACTTCCTTGCAAGGAAATAGCGTATGCAGATGTCTACCTATCGGAGCAATAGGGTTCTAATGCTTCTTAAAACGCGATATCGCATCTCATTTCTATGTTTCATGGTAAGATATAATATGATTTGCGAAGTGTTATGTATTCCTCGTCTACACTTCAAATGAATGTGAGTGCGACACTTCCTCGCTAGGAAATAGCGTTTGCAGATGTCTACGTATCGTAGCAATAGATTTCTAATGCTTTTTAAAACGCGATATCGCATCTCATTTCTATGTTTCATGGTAAGATATAATATAATTTGCGAAGTGTTATGTATTCCTCGTCTACACTTCAAATGAATGTAAATGCGACACTTCTTTGCAAGGAAATAGCGTTTGCAGATATCTACCTATCGTAGCAATAGGGTTCTAATGCTTCCTAAAACGCGATATCGCATCTCATTTCTATGTTTCATGGTAAGATATTATATGATTTGCGAAGTGTTATGTATTCCTCGTCTATACTTCAAATGAATGTAAATGAAACGCTTCCTCGCAAAGAAATAGCGATTGCAGATGTCTACGTCTCGTAGCAATAGAGTTCTTATGATTCTTAAAACGCGATATCGATCTCAATTTTATGTTTCATGGTAAGATATAATATGATTTGCGAAGTTTTATGTATTCCTCGTCTACGATTCAAATGAATGTAAATGCGACACTTCCTTGCAAAGAAATAGCGTCTGCAGATATCTACCTATCGTAGCAATAGGGTTCTAATGCTTCTTAAAACGCGATATCGCATCTCATTTCTATGTTTCATGGTAAGATATAATATGATTTGCGAAGTGTTATGTATTCCTCGTCTACGCTTGAAATGAATGTAAATGCGACACTTCCTTACAAGGAAATAGCGTTTCCAGATGTCTACGTATCGTAGCAACAGAATTCTAATGCTTCTTAAAACGCGATATCGCATCTCATATCTACGTTTCATGGTAAGATATAATATGATTTGCGAAGTGTTATGTATTCCTCGTCTACACTTCAAATGAATGTAAATGCGACACTTCCTTGCAAGGAAATAGCGTATGCAAATGTCTACGTATCGTAGCAATAGATTTCTAATGCTTCTTAAAACGCGATATCGCATCTCATTTCTATGTTTCATGGTAGGATATAATGTAATTTGCGAAGTTTTATGTATTCCTCGTCTACGATTCAAATGAATGTAAATGCGACACTTCCTTGCAAAGAAATAGCGTCTGCAGATATCTACCTATCGTAGCAATAGGGTTCTAATGCTTCCTAAAACGCGATATCGCATCTCATTTCTATGTTTCATGGTAAGATATAATATGATTTGCGAAGTGTTATGTATTCCTCGTCTACACTTCAAATGAATGTAAATGAAACACTTCCTTGCAAAGAAATTGCGATTGCAGATGTCTACGTCTCGTAGCAATAGAGTTCTTATGATTCTTAAAACGCGATATCGCAACTCATTTCTATAGTTCATGGTAAGATATAATATGATTTGCGAAGTGTTATGTATTCCTCGTCTACACTTCAAATGAAAGTAAATGCGACATTTCCTTGCAACGAAATAGCGTTTGCAGATGTCTACGTATCGTAGCAATGGAGTTCTTATGATTCTTAAAACGCGGTATCGATCTCAATTCTATGTTTCATGGTAAGATATAATATGATTTGCGAAGTGTTATGTATTCCTCGTCTACACTTCAAATGAATGTGAGTGCGACACTTCCTCGCTAGGAAATAGCTTTTGCAGATGTCTACGTATCGTAGCAATAGATATCTAATGCTTCTTAAAACGCGATATCGCATCTCATTTCTATGTTTCATGGTAAGATATAATATAATTTGCGAAGTGTTATGTATTCCTCGTCTACACTTCAAATGAATGTAAATGCGACACTTCTTTGCAAGGAAATAGCGTTTGCAGATATCTACCTATCGTAGCAATAGGGTTCTAATGCTTCTTAAAACGCGATATCGCATCTCATTTCTATGTTTCATGGTAAGATATAATATAATTTGCGAAGTGTTATGTATTCCTCGTCTATACTTCAAATGAATGTAAATGAAACGCTTCCTCGCAAAGAAATAGCGATTGCAGATGTCTACGTCTCGTAGCAATAGAGTTCTTATGATTCTTAAAACGCGATATCGCAACTCATTTCTATAGTTCATGGTAAGATATAATATGATTTGCGAAGTGTTATGTATTCCTCGTCTACACTTCAAATGAAAGTAAATGCGACACTTCCTTGCAAGGAAATAGCGTTTGCAGATGTCTACGTATCGTAGCAATGGAGTTCTTATGATTCTTAAAACGCGATATCGCATCTCGTTTCTATGTTTCATGGTAAGATATAATATGATTTGCGAAGTGTTATGTATTCCTCGTCTACACTTCAAATGAATGTAAATGCGACACTTCCTTGCATAGGAATAGCGTTTGCAGATATCTACCTATCGTAGCAATAGGGTTCTATTGCTTCTTAAATCGCGATATCGCATCTCATTTCTATGTTTCATGGTAAGATATAATATGATTTGCGAAGTGTTATGTATTCCTCGTCTACGCTTCAAATGATTGTAAATGCGACACTTCCTTGCAAGGAAATAGCGTTTGGAGATCCCTACGTATCGTGGCAATGGAGTTCTTATGATTCTTAAAACGCGATATCGATCTCAATTTTATGTTTCATGGTAAGATATAATATGATTTGCGAAGTTTTATGTATTCCTCGTCTACACTTCAAATGATTATAAATGCGACCCTTCCTTGCAAGGAAATAGCTTTTGCAGATGTCTACCTATCGTAGCAATAGGGTTCTAATGCTTCTTAAAACGCGATATCGCATCTCATTTCTATGTTTCATGGTAAGATATAATATGATTTGCGAAGTGTTATGTATTCCTCGTCTACACTTCAAATGAATGTAAATGCGAAACTTCCTTGCAAAGGAATAGCGTTTGCAGATATCTACCTATCGTAGCAATAGGGTTCTATTGCTTCTTAAATCGCGATATCGCATCTCATTTCTATGTTTCATGGTAAGATATAATATGATTTGCGAAGTGTTATGTATTCCTCGTCTACACTTCAAATGAATGTAAATGAAACACTTCCTTGCAAAGAAATTGCGATTGCAGATGTCTACGTCTCGTAGCAATAGTGTTCTTATGATTCTTAAAACGCGATATCGCAACTCATTTCTATAGTTCATGGTAAGATATAATATGATTTGCGAAGTGTTATGTATTCCTCGTCTACACTTCAAATGAAAGTAAATGCGACACTTCCTTGCAAGGAAATAGCGTTTGCAGATGTCTACGTATCGTAGCAATGGAGTTCTTATGATTCTTAAAACGCGGTATCGATCTCAGTTCTATGTTTCATGGTAAGATATAATATGATTTGCGAAGTGTTATGTATTCCTCGTCTACACTTCAAATGAATGTAAATGCGACACTTCCTTGCAAGGAAATAGCGTTTCCAGATGTCTACGTATCGTAGCAACAGATTTCTAATGCTTCTTAAAACGCGATATCGCATCTCATTTCTATGTTTCATGGTAAGATATAATATGATTTGCGAAGTGTTATGTATTCCTCGTCTACACTTCAAATGAATGTAAATGCGACACTTCCTTGCAAGGAAGTAGCGTATGCAGATGTCTACCTATCGTAGCAATAGGGTTCTAATGCTTCTTAAAACGCGATATCGCATCTCATTTCTATGTTTCATGGTAAGATATAATATGATTTGCGAAGTGTTATGTATTCCTCGTCTACACTTCAAATGAATGTAAATGCGACACTTCCTTGCAAGGAAGTAGCGTATGCAGATGTCTACCTATCGTAGCAATAGGGTTCTAATGCTTCTTAAAACGCGATATCGCATCTCATTTCTATGTTTCATGGTAAGATATAATATGATTTGCGAAGTGTTATGTATTCCTCGTCTACACTTCAAATGAATGTAAATGCGACACTTCCTTGCAAAGAAATAGCGTTTGCAGATGTCTACGTATCGTAGCAATGGAGTTCTTATGATTCTTAAAACGCGGTATCGATCTCAATTCTATGTTTCATGGTAAGATATAATATGATTTGCGAAGTGTTATGTATTCCTCGTCTACACTTCAAATGAATGTGAGTGCGACACTTCCTCGCTAGGAAATAGCTTTTGCAGATGTCTACGTATCGTAGCAATAGATATCTAATGCTTCTTAAAACGCGATATCGCATCTCATTTCTATGTTTCATGGTAAGATATAATATAATTTGCGAAGTGTTATGTATTCCTCGTCTACACTTCAAATGAATGTAAATGCGACACTTCTTTGCAAGGAAATAGCGTTTGCAGATATCTAGCTATCGTAGCAATAGGGTTCTAATGCTTCTTAAAACGCGATATCGCATCTCATTTCTATGTTTCATGGTAAGATATAATATGATTTGCGAAGTGTTATGTATTCCTCGTCTACGTTTCAAATGAATGTAAATGCGACACTTCCTTGCAAGGAAATAGCGTTTGCAGGTGTCTACGTATCGTGGCAATGGAGTTCTTATGATTCTTAAAACGCGATATCGATCTCAATTTTATGTTTCATGGTAAGATATAATATGATTTGCGAAGTGTTATGTATTCCTCGTCTACGCTTCAAATGAATGTAAATGCGACACTTCCTTGCAAGGAAATAGCGTTTCCAGATGTCTACGTATCGTAGCAACAGATTTCTAATGCTTCTTAAAACGCGATATCGCATCTCATATCTATGTTTCATGGTAAGATATAATATGATTTGCGAAGTGTTATGTATTCCTCGTCTACACTTCAAATGAATGTAAATGCGACACTTCCTTGCAAGGAAATAGCGTATGCAGATGTCTACCTATCGGAGCAATAGGGTTCTAATGCTTCTTAAAACGCGATATCGCATCTCATTTCTATGTTTCATGGTAAGATATAATATGATTTGCGAAGTGTTATGTATTCCTCGTCTACACTTCAAATGAATGTGAGTGCGACACTTCCTCGCTAGGAAATAGCGTTTGCAGATGTCTACGTATCGTAGCAATAGATTTCTAATGCTTTTTAAAACGCGATATCGCATCTCATTTCTATGTTTCATGGTAAGATATAATATGATTTGCGAAGTGTTACGTATTCCTCGTCTACGTTTCAAATGAATGTAAATGCGACACTTCCTTGCAAGGAAATAGCGTTTGCAGGTGTCTACGTATCGTGGCAATGGAGTTCTTATGATTCTTAAAACGCGATGTCGATCTCAGTTTTATGTTTCATGGTAAGATATAATATGATTTGCGAAGTGTTATGTATTCCTCGTCTACACTTCAAATGATTATAAATGCGACCCTTCCTTGCAAGGAAATAGCTTTTGCAGATGTCTACGTATCGTAGCAATAGATTTCTAATGCTTCTTAAAACGCGATATCGCATCTCATTTCTATGTTTCAATATAATTTGCGAAGTGTTATGTATTCCTCGTCTACACTTCAAATGAATGTAAATGCGACACTTCTTGGCAAGGAAATAGCGTTTGCAGATATCTACCTATCGTAGCAATAGGGTTCTAATGCTTCTTAAAACGCGATATCGCATCTCATTTCTATGTTTCATGGTAAGATATAATATGATTTGCGAAGTGTTATGTATTCCCCGTCTACACTTCAAATGAATGTAAATGAAACGCTTCCTCGCAAAGAAATAGCGATTGCAGATGTCTACGTCTCGTAGCAATGGAGTTCTTATGATTCTTAAAACGCGGTATCGATCTCAATTCTATGTTTCATGGTAAGATATAATATGATTTGCGAAGTGTTATGTATTCCTCGTCTACACTTCAAATGAATGTGAGTGCGACACTTCCTCGCTAGGAAATAGCTTTTGCAGATGTCTACGTATCGTAGCAATAGATTTCTAATGCTTCTTAAAACGCGATATCGCATCTCATTTCTATGTTTCATGGTAAGATATAATATAATTTGCGAAGTGTTATGTATTCCTCGTCTACACTTCAAATGAATGTAAATGCGACACTTCTTTGCAAGGAAATAGCGTTTGCAGATATCTACCTATCGTAGCAATAGGGTTCTAATGCTTCTTAAAACGCGATATCGCATCTCATTTCTATGTTTCATGGTAAGATATTATATGATTTGCGAAGTGTTATGTATTCCTCGTCTATACTTCAAATGATTGTAAATGAAACGCTTCCTCGCAAAGAAATAGCGATTGCAGATGTCTACGTCTCGTAGCAATAGAGTTCTTATGATTCTTAAAACACGATATCGCAACTCATTTCTATGGTTCATGGTAAGATATAATATGATTTGCGAAGTGTTATGTATTCCTCGTCTACACTTCAAATGAATGTAAATGCGACACTTCCTTGCATAGGAATAGCGTTTGCAGATATCTACCTATCGTAGCAATAGGGTTCTATTGCTTCTTAAATCGCGATATCGCATCTCATTTCTATGTTTCATGGTAAGATATAATATGATTTGCGAAGTGTTATGTATTCCTCGTCTACGCTTCAAATGATTGTAAATGCGACACTTCCTTGCAAGGAAATAGCGTTTGGAGATCCCTACGTATCGTGGCAATGGAGTTCTTATGATTCTTAAAACGCGATATCGATCTCAATTTTATGTTTCATGGTAAGATATAATATGATTTGCGAAGTTTTATGTATTCCTCGTCTACACTTCAAATGATTATAAATGCGACCCTTCCTTGCAAGGAAATAGCTTTTGCAGATGTCTACCTATCGTAGCAATAGGGTTCTAATGCTTCTTAAAACGCGATATCGCATCTCATTTCTATGTTTCATGGTAAGATATAATATGATTTGCGAAGTGTTATGTATTCCTCGTCTACACTTCAAATGAATGTAAATGCGACACTTCCTTGCAAGGAAATAGCGTTTCCAGATGTCTACGTATCGTAGCAACAGATTTCTAATGCTTCTTAAAACGCGATATCGCATCTCATTTCTATGTTTCATGGTAAGATATAATATGATTTGCGAAGTGTTATGTATTCTTCGTCTACACTTCAAATGAATGTAAATGCGACACTTCTTTGCAAGGAAATAGCGTTTGCAGATATCTACCTATCGTAGCAATAGAGTTCTTATGATTCTTAAAACGCGATATCGCAACTCATTTCTATAGTTCATGGTAAGATATAATATGATTTGCGAAGTGTTATGTATTCCTCGTCTATACTTCAAATGATTGTAAATGAAACGCTTCCTCGCAAAGAAATAGCGATTGCAGATGTCTACGTCTCGTAGCAATAGAGTTCTTATGATTCTTAAAACACGATATCGCAACTCATTTCTATGGTTCATGGTAAGATATAATATGATTTGCGAAGTGTTATGTATTCCTCGTCTACACTTCAAATGAATGTAAATGCGACACTTCCTTGCAAGGAAATAGCGTTTCCAGATGTCTACGTATCGTAGCAACAGATTTCTAATGCTTCTTAAAACGCGATATCGCATCTCATTTCTATGTTTCATGGTAAGATATAATATGATTTGCGAAGTGTTATGTATTCCTCGTCTACACTTCAAATGAATGTAAATGCGACACTTCCTTGCAAGGAAGTAGCGTATGCAGATGTCTACCTATCGTAGCAATAGGGTTCTAATGCTTCTTAAAACGCGATATCGCATCTCATTTCTATGTTTCATGGTAAGATATAATATGATTTGCGAAGTGTTATGTATTCCTCGTCTACACTTCAAATGAATGTAAATGCGACACTTCTTTGCAAAGAAATAGCGTTTGCAGATGTCTACGTATCGTAGCAATGGAGTTCTTATGATTCTTAAAACGCGGTATCGATCTCAATTCTATGTTTCATGGTAAGATATAATATGATTTGCGAAGTGTTATGTATTCCTCGTCTACACTTCAAATGAATGTGAGTGCGACACTTCCTCGCTAGGAAATAGCTTTTGCAGATGTCTACGTATCGTAGCAATAGATATCTAATGCTTCTTAAAACGCGATATCGCATCTCATTTCTATGTTTCATGGTAAGATATAATATAATTTGCGAAGTGTTATGTATTCCTCGTCTACACTTCAAATGAATGTAAATGCGACACTTCTTTGCAAGGAAATAGCGTTTGCAGATATCTAGCTATCGTAGCAATAGGGTTCTAATGCTTCTTAAAACGCGATATCGCATCTCATTTCTATGTTTCATGGTAAAATATAATATTATTTGCGAAGTGTCATGTATTCCTCTTCTACAATTCAAATGAAGGTGAATGCGACACTTCCTCGCTAGGAAATAGCGTTTGCAGATGTCTGCGTATCGTAGCAATAGATTTCTAATGCTTTTTAAAACGCGATATCGCATCTCATTTCTATGTTTCATGGTAAGATATAATATGATTTGCGAAGTGTTATGTATTCCTCGTCTACGTTTCAAATGAATGTAAATGCGACACTTCCTTGCAAGGAAATAGCGTTTGCAGGTGTCTACGTATCGTGGCCATGGATTTCTTATGATTCTTAAAACGCGACATCTACCTCAATTTTATGTTTCATGGTAAGATATAATATGATTTGCGAAGTGTTATGTATTCCTCGTCTACGCTTCAAATGAATGTAAATGCGACACTTCCTTGCAAGGAAATAGCGTTTCCAGATGTCTACGTATCGTAGCAACAGATTTCTAATGCTTCTTAAAACGCGATATCGCATCTCATTTCTATGTTTCATGGTAAGATATAATATGATTTGCGAAGTGTTATGTATTCTTCGTCTACACTTCAAATGAATGTAAATGCGACACTTCTTTGCAAGGAAATAGCGTTTGCAGATATCTACCTATCGTAGCAATAGAGTTCTTATGATTCTTAAAACGCGATATCGCAACTCATTTCTATAGTTCATGGTAAGATATAATATGATTTGCGAAGTGTTATGTATTCCTCGTCTATACTTCAAATGATTGTAAATGAAACGCTTCCTCGCAAAGAAATAGCGATTGCAGATGTCTACGTCTCGTAGCAATAGAGTTCTTATGATTCTTAAAACACGATATCGCAACTCATTTCTATGGTTCATGGTAAGATATAATATGATTTGCGAAGTGTTATGTATTCCTCGTCTACACTTCAAATGAATGTAAATGCGACACTTCCTTGCAAGGAAATAGCGTTTCCAGATGTCTACGTATCGTAGCAACAGATTTCTAATGCTTCTTAAAACGCGATATCGCATCTCATTTCTATGTTTCATGGTAAGATATAATATGATTTGCGAAGTGTTATGTATTCCTCGTCTACACTTCAAATGAATGTAAATGCGACACTTCCTTGCAAGGAAGTAGCGTATGCAGATGTCTACCTATCGTAGCAATAGGGTTCTAATGCTTCTTAAAACGCGATATCGCATCTCATTTCTATGTTTCATGGTAAGATATAATATGATTTGCGAAGTGTTATGTATTCCTCGTCTACACTTCAAATGAATGTAAATGCGACACTTCTTTGCAAAGAAATAGCGTTTGCAGATGTCTACGTATCGTAGCAATGGAGTTCTTATGATTCTTAAAACGCGGTATCGATCTCAATTCTATGTTTCATGGTAAGATATAATATGATTTGCGAAGTGTTATGTATTCCTCGTCTACACTTCAAATGAATGTGAGTGCGACACTTCCTCGCTAGGAAATAGCTTTTGCAGATGTCTACGTATCGTAGCAATAGATATCTAATGCTTCTTAAAACGCGATATCGCATCTCATTTCTATGTTTCATGGTAAGATATAATATAATTTGCGAAGTGTTATGTATTCCTCGTCTACACTTCAAATGAATGTAAATGCGACACTTCTTTGCAAGGAAATAGCGTTTGCAGATATCTAGCTATCGTAGCAATAGGGTTCTAATGCTTCTTAAAACGCGATATCGCATCTCATTTCTATGTTTCATGGTAAAATATAATATTATTTGCGAAGTGTCATGTATTCCTCTTCTACAATTCAAATGAAGGTGAATGCGACACTTCCTCGCTAGGAAATAGCGTTTGCAGATGTCTGCGTATCGTAGCAATAGATTTCTAATGCTTTTTAAAACGCGATATCGCATCTCATTTCTATGTTTCATGGTAAGATATAATATGATTTGCGAAGTGTTATGTATTCCTCGTCTACGTTTCAAATGAATGTAAATGCGACACTTCCTTGCAAGGAAATAGCGTTTGCAGGTGTCTACGTATCGTGGCCATGGATTTCTTATGATTCTTAAAACGCGACATCTATCTCAATTTTATGTTTCATGGTAAGATATAATATGATTTGCGAAGTGTTATGTATTCCTCGTCTACGCTTCAAATGAATGTAAATGCGACACTTCCTTGCAAGGAAATAGCGTTTCCAGATGTCTACGTATCGTAGCAACAGATTTCTAATGCTTCTTAAAACGCGATATCGCATCTCATATCTACGTTTCATGGTAAGATATAATATGATTTGCGAAGTGTTATGTATTCCTCGTCTACACTTCAAATGAATGTAAATGCGACACTTCCTTGCAAGGAAATAGCGTATGCAGATGTCTACCTATCGTAGCAATAGGGTTCTAATGCTTCTTAAAACGCGATATCGCATCTCATTTCTATGTTTCATGGTAAGATATAATATGATTTGCGAAGTGTTATGTATTCCTCGTCTACACTTCAAATGAATGTAAATGCGACACTTCCTTGCAAAGAAATAGCGTTTGCAGATGTCTACGTATCGTAGCAATGGAGTTCTTATGATTCTTAAAACGCGGTATCGATCTCAATTCTATGTATCATGGTAAGATATAATATGATTTGCGAAGTGTTATGTATTCCTCGTCTACACTTCAAATGAATGTGAGTGCGACACTTCCTCGCTAGGAAATAGCTTTTGCAGATGTCTACGTATCGTAGCAATAGATTTCTAATGCTTCTTAAAACGCGATATCGCATCTCATTTCTATGTTTCATGGTAAGATATAATATAATTTGCGAAGTGTTATGTATTCCTCGTCTACACTTCAAATGAATGTAAATGCGACACTTCTTTGCAAGGAAATAGCGTTTGCAGATATCTACCTATCGTAGCAATAGGGTTCTAATGCTTCTTAAAACGCGATATCGCATCTCATTTCTATGTTTCATGGTAAGATATTATATGATTTGCGAAGTGTTATGTATTCCTCGTCTATACTTCAAATGATTGTAAATGAAACGCTTCCTCGCAAAGAAATAGCGATTGCAGATGTCTACGTCTCGTAGCAATAGAGTTCTTATGATTCTTAAAACACGATATCGCAACTCATTTCTATGGTTCATGGTAAGATATAATATGATTTGCGAAGTGTTATGTATTCCTCGTCTACACTTCAAATGAATGTAAATGCGACACTTCCTTGCATAGGAATAGCGTTTGCAGATATCTACCTATCGTAGCAATAGGGTTCTATTGCTTCTTAAATCGCGATATCGCATCTCATTTCTATGTTTCATGGTAAGATATAATATGATTTGCGAAGTGTTATGTATTCCTCGTCTACGCTTCAAATGATTGTAAATGCGACACTTCCTTGCAAGGAAATAGCGTTTGGAGATCCCTACGTATCGTGGCAATGGAGTTCTTATGATTCTTAAAACGCGATATCGATCTCAATTTTATGTTTCATGGTAAGATATAATATGATTTGCGAAGTTTTATGTATTCCTCGTCTACACTTCAAATGATTATAAATGCGACCCTTCCTTGCAAGGAAATAGCTTTTGCAGATGTCTACCTATCGTAGCAATAGGGTTCTCATGCTTCTTAAAACGCGATATCGCATCTCATTTCTATGTTTCATGGTAAGATATAATATGATTTGCGAAGTGTTATGTATTCCTCGTCTACACTTCAAATGAATGTAAATGCGAAACTTCCTTGCAAAGGAATAGCGTTTGCAGATATCTACCTATCGTAGCAATAGGGTTCTATTGCTTCTTAAATCGCGATATCGCATCTCATTTCTATGTTTCATGGTAAGATATAATATGATTTGCGAAGTGTTATGTATTCCTCGTCTACACTTCAAATGAATGTAAATGAAACACTTCCTTGCAAAGAAATTGCGATTGCAGATGTCTACGTCTCGTAGCAATAGAGTTCTTATGATTCTTAAAACGCGATATCGCAACTCATTTCTATAGTTCATGGTAAGATATAATATGATTTGCGAAGTGTTATGTATTCCTCGTCTACACTTCAAATGAAAGTAAATGCGACACTTCCTTGCAAGGAAATAGCGTTTGCAGATGTCTACGTATCGTAGCAATGGAGTTCTTATGATTCTTAAAACGCGGTATCGATCTCAATTCTATGTTTCATGGTAAGATATAATATGATTTGCGAAGTGTTATGTATTCCTCGTCTACACTTCAAATGAATGTGAGTGCGACACTTCCTCGCTAGGAAATAGCGTTTGCAGATATCTAGCTATCGTAGCAATAGGGTTCTAATGCTTCTTAAAACGCGATATCGCATCTCATTTCTATGTTTCATGGTAAGATATAATATGAGTTGCGAAGTGTTATGTATTCCTCGTCTATACTTCAAATGAATGTAAATGAAACGCTTCCTCGCAAAGAAATAGCGATTGCAGATGTCTACGTCTCGTAGCAATAGAGTTCTTATGATTCTTCAAACGCGATATCGCAACTCATTTCTATGGTTCATGGTAAGATATAATATGATTTGCGAAGTGTTATGTATTCCTCGTCTACACTTCAAATGAATGTAAATGCGACACTTCCTTGCAAGGAAATAGCGTTTGCAGATGTCTACGTATCGTAGCAATGGAGTTCTTATGATTCTTAAAACGCGGTATCGATCTCAATTCTATGTTTCATGGTAAGATATAATATGATTTGCGAAGTGTTATGTATTCCTCGTCTACACTTCAAATGAATGTAAATGAAAGGCTTCCTCGCAAAGAAATAGCGATTGCAGATGTCTACGTCTCGTAGCAATAGAGTTCTTATGATTCTTAAAACGCGATATTGCAACTCATTTCTATGGTTCATGGTAAGATATAATATGATTTGCGAAGTGTTATGTATTCCCCGTCTACACTTCAAATGAAGGTAAATGCGACACTTCCTTGCAAGGAAATAGCGTTTGCAGATGTCTACGTATCGTAGCAATGGAGTTCTTATGATTCTTAAAACGCGGTATCGATCTCAATTCTATGTTTCATGGTAAGATATAATATGATTTGCGAAGTGTTATGTATTCCTCGTCTACACTTCAAATGAATGTAAATGCGACACTTCCTTGCAAGGAAATAGCGTTTCCAGAAGTCTACGTATCGTAGCAACAGATTTCTAATGCTTCTTAAAACGCGATATCGCATCTCATATCTATGTTTCATGGTAAGATATAATATGATTTGCGAAGTGTTATGTATTCCTCGTCTACACTTCAAATGAATGTAAATGCGACACTTCCTTGCAAGGACATAGCGTTTGCAGATGTCTACGTATCGTAGCAATAGAGTTTTTATGATTCTTAAAACGCGATATCGCATTTCATTTCTATGTTTCATGGTAAGATATAATATGATTTGCGAAATGTCATGTATTCCTCTTCTACAACTCAAATGAATGTGAATGCGACACTTCCTCGCTAGGAAATAGCGTTTGCAGATGTCTGCGTATCGTAGCAATAGATTTCTAATGCTTTTTAAAACGCGATATCGCATCTCATTTCTATGTTTCATGGTAAGATATAATATGATTTGCGAAGTGTTATGTATTCCTCGTCTACGTTTCAAATGAATGTAAATGCGACACTTCCTTGCAAGGAAATAGCGTTTGCAGGTGTCTACGTATCGTGGCAATGGAGTTCTTATGATTCTTAAAACGCGATATCGATCTCAATTTTATGTTTCATGGTAAGATATAATATGATTTGCGAAGTGTTATGTATTCCTCGTCTACGCTTCAAATGAATGTAAATGCGACACTTCCTTGCAAGGAAATAGCGTTTCCAGATGTCTACGTATCGTAGCAACAGATTTCTAATGCTTCTTAAAACGCGATATCGCATCTCATATCTACGTTTCATGGTAAGATATAATATGATTTGCGAAGTGTTATGTATTCCTCGTCTACACTTCAAATGAATGTAAATGCGACACTTCCTTGCAAGGAAATAGCGTATGCAGATGTCTACCTATCGGAGCAATAGGGTTCTAATGCTTCTTAAAACGCGATATCGCATCTCATTTCTATGTTTCATGGTAAGATATAATATGATTTGCGAAGTGTCATGTATTCCTCTTCTACAATTCAAATGAAGGTGAATGCGACACTTCCTCGCTAGGAAATAGCGTTTGCAGATGTCTACGTATCGTAGCAATAGATTTCTAATGCTTTTTAAAACGCGATATCGCATCTCATTTCTATGTTTCATGGTAAGATATAATATGATTTGCGAAGTGTTACGTATTCCTCGTCTACGTTTCAAATGAATGTAAATGCGACACTTCCTTGCAAGGAAATAGCGTTTGCAGGTGTCTACGTATCGTGGCAATGGAGTTCTTATGATTCTTAAAACGCGATGTCGATCTCAGTTTTATGTTTCATGGTAAGATATAATATGATTTGCGAAGTGTTATGTATTCCTCGTCTACGCTTCAAATGATTATAAATGCGACCCTTCCTTGCAAGGAAATAGCTTTTGCAGATGTCTACGTATCGTAGCAATAGATTTCTAATGCTTCTTAAAACGCGATATCGCATCTCATTTCTATGTTTCAATATAATTTGCGAAGTGTTATGTATTCCTCGTCTACACTTCAAATGAATGTAAATGCGACACTTCTTGGCAAGGAAATAGCGTTTGCAGATATCTACCTATCGTAGCAATAGGGTTCTAATGCTTCTTAAAACGCGATATCGCATCTCATTTCTATGTTTCATGGTAAGATATAATATGATTTGCGATGTGTCATGTATTCCTCTTCTACAATTCAAATGAATGTGAGTGCGACACTTCCTCGCTAGGAAATAGCGTTTGCAGATGTCGACGTATCGTAGCAATAGATTTCTTATGATTCTTAAAACGCGATATCGCAACTCATTTCTATAGTTCATGGTAAGATATAATATGATTTGCGAAGTGTTATGTATTCCTCGTCTACACTTCAAATGAAAGTAAATGCGACACTTCCTTGCAAGGAAATAGCGTTTGCAGATGTCTACGTATCGTAGCAATGGAGTTCTTATGATTCTTAAAACGCGGTATCGATCTCAATTCTATGTTTCATTGTAAGATATAATATGATTTGCGAAGTGTTATGTATTCCTCGTCTACACTTCAAATGAATGTGAGTGCGACACTTCCTCGCTAGGAAATAGCTTTTGCAGATGTCTACGTATCGTAGCAATAGATATCTAATGCTTCTTAAAACGCGATATCGCATCTCATTTCTACGTTTCATGGTAAGATATAATATAATTTGCGAAGTGTTATGTATTCCTCGTCTACACTTCAAATGAATGTAAATGCGACACTTCTTTGCAAGGAAATAGCGTTTGCAGATATCTAGCTATCGTAGCAATAGGGTTCTAATGCTTCTTAAAACGCGATATCGCATCTCATTTCTATGTTTCATGGTAAGATATAATATGATTTGCGAAGTGTTATGTATTCCTCGTCTATACTTCAAATGAATGTAAATGAAACGCTTCCTCGCAAAGAAATAGCGATTGCAGATGTCTACGTCTCGTAGCAATAGAGTTCTTATGATTCTTAAAACGCGATATCGCAACTCATTTCTATGTTTCATGGTAAGATATAATATGATTTGCGAAGTGTTATGTATTCCTCGTCTACGCTTCAAATGAATGTAAATGCGACACTTCCTTGCAAGGAAATAGCGTTTCCAGATGTCTACGTATCGTAGCAACAGATTTCTAATGCTTCTTAAAACGCGATATCGCATCTCATATCTACGTTTCATGGTAAGATATAATATGATTTGCGAAGTGTTATGTATTCCTCGTCTACACTTCAAATGAATGTAAATGCGACACTTCCTTGCAAGGAAATAGCGTATGCAGATGTCTACCTATCGTAGCAATAGGGTTCTAATGCTTCTTAAAACGCGATATCGCATCTCTTTTCTATGTTTCATGGTAAGATATAATATGATTTGCGAAGTGTTATGTATTCCTCGTCTACACTTCAAATGAATGTAAATGCGACACTTCCTTGCAAAGAAATAGCGTTTGCAGATGTCTACGTTTCGTAGCAATGGAGTTCTTATGATTCTTAAAACGCGGTATCGATCTCAATTCTTTGTTTCATGGTAAGATATAATATGATTTGCGAAGTGTTATGTATTCCTCGTCTACACTTCAAATGAATGTAAATGCGACACTTCCTTGCAAGGAAATAGCGTTTCCAGATATCTACCTATCGTAGCAATAGGGTTCTAATGCTTCTTAAAACGCGATATCGCATCTCATTTCTATGTTTCATGGTAAGATATAATATGATTTGCGAAGTGTTACGTATTCCTCGTCTACGTTTCAAATGAATGTAAATGCGACACTTCCTTGCAAGGAAATAGCGTTTGCAGGTGTCTACGTATCGTGGCAATGGAGTTCTTATGATTCTTAAAACGCGATATCGATCTCAATTTTATGTTTCATGGTAAGATATAATATGATTTGCGAAGTGTCATGTATTCCTCCTCTACACTTCAAATGAATGTAAATGCGACACTTCCGTGCAAGGAAATAGCGTTTCCAGATGTCTACGTATCGTAGCAACAGATTTCTAATGCTTCTTAAAACGCGATATCGCATCTCATTTCTATGTTTCCTGGTAAGATATAATATGATTTGCGAAGTGTTATGTATTCCTCGTCTACACGACAAATGAATGTAAATGCGACACTTCCTTGCAAGGAAATAGCGTATGCAGATGTCTACCTATCGTAGCAATATGGTTCTAATGCTTCTTAAAACGCGATATCGCATCTCATTTCTGTGTTTCATGGTAAGATATAATATGATTTGCGAAGTGTTATGTATTCCTCGTCTACACTTCAAATGAATGTAAATGCGACACTTCTTTGCAAGGAAATAGCGTTTGCAGATATCTACCTATCGTAGCAATAGGGTTCTAATGCTTCTTAGAACGCGATATCGCATCTCATTTCTGTGTTTCATGGTAAGATATAATATGATTTGCGAAGTGTTATGTATTCCTCGTCTACACTTCAAATGAATGTAAATGCGACACTTCTTGGCAAGGAAATAGCGTTTGCAGATATCTACCTATCGTAGCAATAGGGTTCTAATGCTTCTTAAAACGCGAAATCGCATCTCATTTCTATGTTTCACGGTAAGATATAATATGATTTGCGAAGTGTTATGTATTCCCCGTCTACACTTCAAATGAATGTAAATGAAACGCTTCCTCGCAAAGAAATAGCGATTGCAGATGTCTACGTCTCGTAGCAATGGAGTTCTTATGATTCTTAAAACGCGGTATCGATCTCAATTCTATGTTTCATGGTAAGATATAATATGATTTGCGAAGTGTTATGTATTCCTCGTCTACACTTCAAATGAATGTAAATGAAACGCTTCCTCGCAAAGAAATAGCGATTGCAGATGTCTACGTCTCGTAGCAATAGAGTTCTTATGATTCTTAGAACGCGATATCGCAACTCATTTCTATGGTTCATGGTAAGATATAATATGATTTGCGAAGTGTTATGTATTCCTCGTCTACACTTCAAATGAATGTGAGTGCGACACTTCCTCGCTATGAAATAGCGTTTGCAGATGTCTACGTATCGTAGCAATAGATTTCTAATGCTACATAAAGCGCGATATCGCATCTCATTTCTATGTTTCATGGTAAGATGTAATATGATTCGCGAAGTGTTATGTATTCCTCCTCTACACTTCAAATGAATGTAAATGCGACACTTCCTTGCAAGGAAATAGCGTTTGCAAATGTCTACCTATCGTAGCTATAGTGTTCTAATTCTTCTTAAAACGCGATATCGCATCTCATTTCTATGTTTCATGGTAAGATATAACATGATTTGCGAAGTGTTATGTATTCCTCGTCTACACTTCAAATGAATGCGAATGAGATACTTCCTCGCTAGGAAATAGCGTTTGCAGATGTCTACGTATCGTAGCAATAGCTTTCTAATGCTTCTTAAAACGCGATATCGCATCTCATTTCTATGTTTCATGGTAAGATATAATATGATTTGCGAAGTGTCATGTATTCCTGTTCTACAATTCAAATGAATGTGAATGCGACACTTCCTCGCTAGGAAATAGCGTTTGCAGATGTCTACGTATCGTAGCAATAGATTTCTAATGCTTTTTAAAACGCGATATCGCATCTCATTTCTATGTTTCATGGTAAGATATAATATGATTTGCGAAGTGTTATGTATTCCTCGTCTACGTTTCAAATGAATATAAATGCGACACTTCCTTGCAAGGAAATAGCGTTTGCAGGTGTCTACGTATCGTAGCAATGGAGTTCTTATGATTCTTAAAACTTGGTATCGATTTCAACCCTATGTTTCATGGTAAGATATAATATGATATGCGAAGTGTTATGTATTCCTCGTCTACACTTCAAATGAATGTAAATGCGACACTTCCTTGGAAAGGAATAGCGTTTGCAGATATCTACCTATCGTAGCAATAGGGTTCTGTTGCTTCTTAAAACGCGATAACGCAACTCATTTCTATGTTTCATGGTAAGATATAATATGATTTGCGAAGTGTTATGTATTCCTCGTCTACGCTTCAAATGATTGTAAATGCGACACTTCCTTGCAAGGAAATAGCGTTTGCAGATGCCTACGTATCGTGGCAATGGAGTTCTTATGATTCTTAAAACGCGATATCGATCTCTATTTTATGTTTCATGGTAAGATATAATATGATTTGCGAAGTTTTATGTATTCCTCGTCTACACTTCAAATGATTATAAATGCGACCCTTCCTTGCAAGGAAATAGCTTTTGCAGATGTCTACCTATCGTAGCAATAGGGTTCTAATGCTTCTTAAAACGCGATATCGCATCTCATTTCTATGTTTCATGGTAAGATATAATATGATTTGCGAAGTGTTATGTATTCCTCGTCTACGCTTCAAATGAATGTAAATGCGACACTTCCTTGCAAGGAAATAGCGTTTCCAGATGTCTACGTATCGTAGCAACAGATTTCTAATGCTTCTTAAAACGCGATATCGCATCTCATATCTACGTTTCATGGTAAGATATAATATGATTTGCGAAGTGTTATGTATTCCTCGTCTACACTTCAAATGAATGTAAATGCGACACTTCCTTGCAAGGAAATAGCGTATGCAGATGTCTACCTATCGTAGCAGTAGGGTCCTAATGCTTCTTAAAACGCGATATCGCATCTCATTTCTATGTTTCATGGTAAGATATAATATGATTTGCGAAGTGTTATGTATTCCTCGTCTACACTTCAAATGAATGTAAATGCGACACTTCCTTGCAAAGAAATAGCGTTTGCAGATGTCTACGTATCGTAGCAATGGAGTTCTTACGATTCTTAAAACGCGGTATCGATCTCAATTCTATGTTTCATGGTAAGATATAATATGATTTGCGAAGTGTTATGTATTCCTCGTCTACACTTCAAATGAATGTAAATGCGACACTTCCTTGCAAGGAAATAGCGTTTCCAGAAGTCTACGTATCGTAGCAACAGATTTCTAATGCTTCTTAAAACGCGATATCGCATCTCATATCTATGTTTCATGGTAAGATATAATATGATTTGCGAAGTGTTATGTATTCCTCGTCTACACTTCAAATGAATGTAGATGCGACACTTCCTTGCAAGGACATAGCGTTTGCAGATGTCTACGTATCGTAGCAATAGAGTTTTTATGATTCTTAAAACGCGATATCGCATTTCATTTCTATGTTTCATGGTAGGATATAATGTAATTTGCGAAGTTTTATGTATTCCTAGTCTACGATTCAAATGAATGTAAATGCGACACTTCCTTGCAAAGAAACAGCGTTTGCAGATATCTACCTATCGTAGCAATAGGGTTCTAATGCTTCTTAAAACGCGATATCGCATCTCATTTCTATGTTTCATGGTAAGATATAATATGATTTGCGAAGTGTTATGTATTCCTCGTCTACACTTCAAATGAATGTAAATGAAACACTTCCTTGCAAAGAAACTGCGATTGCAGATGTCTACGTCTCGTAGCAATAGAGTTCTTATGATTCTTAAAACGCGATATCGCAACTCATTTCTATAGTTCATGGTAAGATATAATATGATTTGCGAAGTGTTATGTATTCCTCGTCTACACTTCAAATGAAAGTAAATGCGACACTTCCTTGCAAGGAAATAGCGTTTGCAGATGTCTACGTATCGTAGAAACAGATTTCTAATGCTTCTTAAAACGCGATATCGCATCTCTTTTCTATGTTTCCTGGTAAGATATAATATGATTTGCGAAGTGTCATGTATTCCTCGTCTACACTTCAAATGAATGTAAATGCGACACTTCCTTGCAAGGAAATAGCGTTTGCAGATGTCTACCTATCGTAGCAATAGCGTTCTAATGCTTCTTAAAACGCGATATCGCACCTCATTTCTATGTTTCATGGTAAGATATAATATGATTTGCGAAGTGTTATGTATTCCTCGTCTACACTTCAAATGAATGTAAATGCGACACTTCCTTGCAAAGGAATAGCGTTTGCAGATATCTACCTATCGTAGCAATAGGGTTCTGTTGCCTCTTAAAACGCGATATCGCATCTCATTTCTATGTTTCATGGTAAGATATAATATGATTTGCAAAGTGTTATGTATTCCTCGTCTACGCTTCAAATGATTGTAAATGCGACACTTCCTTGCAAGGAAATAGCGTTTGCAGATGCCTACGTATCGTGGCAATGGAGTTCTTATGATTCTTAAAACGCGATATCGATCTCAATTTTATGTTTCATGGTAAGATATAATATGATTTGCGAAGTTTTATGTATTCCTCGTCTACACTTCAAATGATTATAAATGCGACCCTTCCTTGCAAGGAAATAGCTTTTGCAGATGTCTACCTATCGTAGCAATAGGGTTCTAATGCTTCTTAAAACGCGATATCGCATCTCATTTCTATGTTTCATGGTAAGATATAATATGATTTGCGAAGTGTTATGTATTCCTCGTCTACGCTTCAAATGAATGTAAATGCGACACTTCCTTGCAAGGAAATAGCGTTTCCAGATATCTACGTATCGTAGCAACAGATTTCTAATGCTTCTTAAAACGCGATATCGCATCTCATATCTACGTTTCATGGTAAGATATAATATGATTTGCGAAGTGTTATGTATTCCTCGTCTACGCTTCAAATGAATGTAAATGCGACACTTCCTTGCAAAGAAATAGCGTTTGCAGATATCTACCTATCGTAGCAATAGGGATCTAATGCTTCTTAAAACGCGATATCGCATCTCATTTCTATGTTTCATGGTAAGATATAATATGATTTGCGAAGTGTTATGTATTCCTCGTCTACACTTCAATTGAATGTAAATGAAACACTTCCTTGCAAAGAAATTGCGATTGCAGATATTTACGTCTCGTAGGAATAGAGTTCTTATGATTCTTAAAACGCGATATCGCAACTCATTTCTATAGTTCATGGTAAGATATAATATGATTTGCGAAGTGTTATGTATTCCTCGTCTACACTTCAAATGAAAGTAAATGCGACACTTCCTTGCAAGGAAATAGCGTTTGCAGATGTCTACGTATCGTAGCAACAGATTTCTAATGCTTCTTAAAACGCGATATCGCATCTCATTTCTATGTTTCATGGTAAGATATAATATGATTTGCGAAGTGTTATGTATTCCTCGTCTACACGTCAAATGTATGTAAATGCGACACTTCCTTGCAAGGAAATAGCGTATGCAGATGTCTACCTATCGTAGCAATAGGGTTCTAATGCTTCTTAAAACGCGATATCGCATCTCATTTCTATGTGTCATGGTAAGATATAATATGATTTACGAAGTGTTATGTATTCCTCGTATACACTTCAAATGAATGTAAATGCGACACTTCTTTGCAAGGAAATAGCGTTTGCAGATATCTACCTATCGTAGCAATAGGGTTCTAATGCTTCTTAGAACGCGATATCGCATCTCATTTCTATGTTTCATGGTAAGATATAATATGATTTGCGAAGTGTTATGTATTCCTCGTCTACACTTCAAATGAATGTAAATGAAACGCTTCCTCGCAAAGAAATAGCGATTGCAGATGTCTACGTCTCGTAGCAATAGAGTTCTTATGATTCTTAAAACGCGATATCGCAACTCATTTCTATGGTTCATGGTAAGATATAATATGATTTGCGAAGTGTTATGTATTCCTCGTCTACACTTCAAATGAATGTAAATGCGACACTTCTTGGCAAGGAAATAGCGTTTGCAGATATCTACCTATCGTAGCAATAGGGTTCTAATGCTTCTTAGAACGCGATATCGCATCTCATTTCTGTGTTTCATGGTAAGATATAATATGATTTGCGAAGTGTTATGTATTCCTCGTCTACACTTCAAATGAATGTAAATGCGACACTTCTTGGCAAGGAAATAGCGTTTGCAGATATCTACCTATCGTAGCAATAGGGTTCTAATGCTTCTTAAAACGCGAAATCGCATCTCATTTCTATGTTTCATGGTAAGATATAATATGATTTGCGAAGTGTTATGTATTCCCCGTCTACACTTCAAATGAATGTAAATGAAACGCTTCCTCGCAAAGAAATAGCGATTGCAGATGTCTACGTCTCGTAGCAATGGAGTTCTTATGATTCTTAAAACGCGGTATCGATCTCAATTCTATGTTTCATGGTAAGATATAATATGATTTGCGAAGTGTTATGTATTCCTCGTCTACACTTCAAATGAATGTAAATGAAACGCTTCCTCGCAAAGAAATAGCGATTGCAGATGTCTACGTCTCGTAGCAATAGAGTTCTTATGATTTTTAGAACGCGATATCGCAACTCATTTCTATGGTTCATGGTAAGATATAATATGATTTGCGAAGTGTTATGTATTCCTCGTCTACACTTCAAATGAATGTGAGTGCGACACTTCCTCGCTATGAAATAGCGTTTGCAGATGTCTACGTATCGTAGCAATAGATTTCTAATGCTACATAAAGCGCGATATCGCATCTCATTTCTATGTTTCATGGTAAGATGTAATATGATTCGCGAAGTGTTATGTATTCCTCCTCTACACTTCAAATGAATGTAAATGCCACACTTCCTTGCAAGGAAATAGCGTTTGCAAATGTCTACCTATCGTAGCTATAGTGTTCTAATTCTTCTTAAAACGCGATATCGCATCTCATTTCTATGTTTCATGGTAAGATATAACATGATTTGCGAAGTGTTATGTATTCCTCGTCTACACTTCAAATGAATGCGAATGAGATACTTCCTCGCTAGGAAATAGCGTTTGCAGATGTCTACGTATCGTAGCAATAGCTTTCTAATGCTTCTTAAAACGCGATATCGCATCTCATTTCTATGTTTCATGGTAAGATATAATATGATTTGCGAAGTGTCATGTATTCCTGTTCCACAATTCAAATGAATGTGAATGCGACACTTCCTCGCTAGGAAATAGCGTTTGCAGATGTCTACGTATCGTAGCAATAGATTTCTAATGCTTTTTAAAACGCGATATCGCATCTCATTTCTATGTTTCATGGTAAGATATAATATGATTTGCGAAGTGTTATGTATTCCTCGTCTACGTTTCAAATGAATATAAATGCGACACTTCCTTGCAAGGAAATAGCGTTTGCAGGTGTCTACGTATCGTAGCAATGGAGTTCTTATGATTCTTAAAACTTGGTATCGATTTCAATCCTATGTTTCATGGTAAGATATAATATGATTTGCGAAGTGTTATGTATTCCTCGTCTACACTTCAAATGAATGTAAATGCGACACTTCCTTGCAAGGAAATAGCGTATGCAGATGTCTACCTATCGTAGCAGTAGGGTCCTAATGCTTCTTAAAACGCGATATCGCATCTCATTTCTATGTTTCATGGTAAGATATAATATGATTTGCGAAGTGTTATGTATTCCTCGTCTACACTTCAAATGAATGTAAATGCGACACTTCCTTGCAAAGAAATAGCGTTTGCAGATGTCTACGTATCGTAGCAATGGAGTTCTTATGATTCTTAAAACGCGGTATCGATCTCAATTCTATAGTTCATGGTAAGATATAATATGATTTGCGAAGTGTTATGTATTCCTCGTCTACACTTCAAATGAAAGTAAATGCGACACTTCCTTGCAAGGAAATAGCGTTTGCAGATGTCTACGTATCGTAGAAACAGATTTCTAATGCTTCTTAAAACGCGATATCGCATCTCATATCTACGTTTCATGGTAAGATATAATATGATTTGCGAAGTGTTATGTATTCCTCGTCTACGCTTCAAATGAATGTAAATGCGACACTTCCTTGCAAAGAAATAGCGTTTGCAGATATCTACCTATCGTAGCAATAGGGATCTAATGCTTCTTAAAACGCGATATCGCATCTCATTTCTATGTTTCATGGTAAGATATAATATGATTTGCGAAGTGTTATGTATTCCTCGTCTACACTTCAATTGAATGTAAATGAAACACTTCCTTGCAAAGAAATTGCGATTGCAGATGTTTGCGTCTCGTAGGAATAGAGTTCTTATGATTCTTAAGACGCGATATCGCAACTCATTTCTATAGTTCATGGTAAGATATAATATGATTTGCGAAGTGTCATGTATTCCTCTCCTACACTTCAAATGAATGTGAATGCGACACTTCCTCGCTAGGAATTAGCGTTTGCAGATGTCTACGTATCGTAGCAATAGATTTCTAATGCTACATAAAGCGCGATATCGCATCTCATTTCTATGTTTCATGGTAAGATGTAATATGACTCGCGAAGTGTTATGTATTACTCCTCTACACTTCAAATGAATGAAAATGCGACACTTCCTTGAAAGAAAATAGCGTTTGCAAATGTCTACCTATCGTAGCTATAGTGTTCTAATTCTTCTTAAAACGCGATATCGCATCTCATTTCTATGTTTCATGGTAAGATATAACATGATTTGCGAAGTGTTATGTATTCCTCGTCTACACTTCAAATGAATGCGAATGAGATACTTCCTCGCTAGGAAATAGCGTTTGCAGATGTCTACGTATCGTAGCAATAGCTTTCTAATGCTTCTTAAAACGCGATATCGCATCTCATTTCTATGTTTCATGGTAAGATATAATATGATTTGCGAAGTGTCATGTATTCCTGTTCTACAATTCAAATGAATGTGAATGCGACACTTCCTCGCTAGGAAATAGCGTTTGCAGATGTCAACGTATCGTAGCAATATATTTCTAATGCTTTTTAAAACGCGATATCGCATCTCATTTCTATGTTTCATGGTAAGATATAATATGATTTGCGAAGTGTTATGTATTCCTCGTCTACGTTTCAAATGAATGTAAATGCGACACTTCCCTGCAAGGAAATAGCGTTTGCAGGTGTCTACGTATCGTAGCAATGGAGTTCTTATGATTCTTAAAACTTGGTATCGATCTCAATCCTATGTTTCATGGTAAGATATAATATGATTTGCGAAGTGTTATGTATTCCTCGTCTACACTTCAAATGAATGTAAATGCGACACTTCCTTGCAAAGAAATAGCGTTTGCAGATGTCTACGTATCATAGCAATAGAGTTTTTATGATTCTTAAAACGCGATATCGCATTTCATTTCTATGTTTCATGGTAAGATATAATATGATTTGCGAAGTGTTATGTATTCCTCGTCTACACTTCAAATGAATGTAAATGCGACACTTCCTTGCAAGGAAATAGCGTATGCAGATGTCTACCTATCGGAGCAATAGGGTTCTAATGCTTCTTAAAACGCGATATCGCATCTCATTTCTATGTTTCATGGTAAGATATAATATAATTTGCGAAGTGTTATGTATTCCTCGTCTACACTTCAAATGAATGTAAATGCGACACTTCTTGGCAAGGAAATAGCGTTTGCAGATATCTACCTATCGTAGCAATAGGGTTCTAATGCTTCTTAAAACGCGATATCGCATCTCATTTCTATGTTTCATGGTAAGATATAAAATGATTTGCGAAGTGTTATGTATTCCTCCTCTACACTTCAAATGAATGTAAATGAAACGCTTCCTCGCAAAGAAATAGCGATTGCAGATGTCTACGTCTCGTAGCAATAGAGTTCTTATGATTCTTAAAACGCGATATCGCAACTCATTTCTATAGTTCATGGTAAGATATAATATGATTTGCGAAGTGTTATGTATTCCTCGTCTACACTTCAAATGAATGCGAATGCGATACTTCCTCGCTAGGAAATAGCGTTTGCAGATGTCTACGTATCGTAGCAATGGCTTTCTAATGCTTGTTAAAACGCGATATCGCATCTCATTCCTATGTTTCATGGTAAGATATAATATGATTTGCGATGTGTCATGTATTCCTCTTCTACAATTCAAATGAATGTGAGCGCGACACTTCCTCGCTAGGAAATAGCGTTTGCAGATGTCAACGTATCGTAGCAATAGATTTCTAATGCTTTTTAAAACGCGATATCGCATCTCATTTCTATGTTTCATGGTAAGATATAATATGATTTGCGAAGTGTTATGTATTCCTCGTCTACGTTTCAAATGAATGTAAATGCGACACTTCCTTGCAAGGAAATAGCGTTTGCAGATGTCTACGTATCGTAGCAATGGAGTTCTTATGATTCTTAAAACGCGGTATCGATCTCAATTCTTTGTTTCATGGTAAGATGTAATATGATTTGCGAAGTGTTATGTATTCCTCGTCTACACTTCAAATGAATGTAAATGCGACACTTCCTTGCAAGGAAATAGCGTTTCCAGATATCTACCTATCGTAGCAATAGGGTTCTAATGCTTCTTAAAACGCGATATCGCATCTCATTTCTATGTTTCATGGTAAGATATAATATGATTTGCGAAGTGTTATGTATTCCTCGTCTACACTTCAAATGAATGTAAATGAAACGCTTCCTTGCAAAGAAATTGCGATTGCAGATGTCTACGTCTCGTAGCAATAGAGTTCTTATGATTCTTAAAACGCGATATCGCAACTCATTTCTATAGTTCATGGTAAGATATAATATGATTTGCGAAGTGTTATGTATTCCTCGTCTACACTTCAAGTGAATGCGAATGCGATACTTCCTCGCTAGGAAATAGCGTTTGCAGATGTCTACGTATCGTAGCAATGGCTTTCTAATGCTTCTTAAAACGCGATATCGCATCTCATTCCTATGTTTCATGGTAAGATATAATATGATTTGCGATGTGTCATGTATTCCTCTTCTACAATTCAAATGAATGTGAGTGCGACACTTCCTCGCTAGGAATAGCGTTTGCAGATGTCGACGTATCGTAGCAATAGATTTCTAATGCTTTTTAAAACGCGATATCGCATCTCATTTCTATGTTTCATGGTAAGATATAATATGATTTGCGAAGTGTTATGTATTCCTCGTCTACGTTTCAAATGAATGTAAATGCGACACTTCCTTGCAAGGAAATAGCGTTTGCAGGTGTCTACGTATCGTGGCAATGGAGTTCTTATGATTCTTAAAACGCGATATCGATCTCAATTTTATGTTTCATGGTAAGATATAATGTGATTTGCGAAGTGTCATGTATTCCTCTCCTACACTTCAAATGAATGTGAATGCGACACTTCCTCGCTAGGAAATAGCGTTTGCAGATGTCTACGTATCGTAGCAATGGTGTTCTTATGATTCTTAAAACGCGATATCGCATCTCATTTCTATGTTTTATGGTAAGATATAATATGATTTGCGAAGTGTTATGTAATCCTCGTCTACGATTCAGATGAAAGTAAATGCGACACTTCCTTGCAAGGAAATGGCGATTGCAGATGTCTACGTATCGTAGCAATAGAGTTCATATGATTCTTAAAACGCGATATCGCATCTCATTTCTATGTTTCATGGTAAGATATAACATGATTTGCGAAGTGTTACGTATTCCTCGTCTACACTTCAAATGAATGTGAATGCGATACTTCCCCGCTAGGAAATAGCGTGTACAGATGTCTAGGTATGGTAGCAATAGAGTTCTAATGCTTCTTAAAACGCGATATCGCATCTCATTTCTATGTTTTATGGTAAGATATAATATGATTTGCGGAGTGTTATGTATTCCTCGTCTACACTTCAAATCAAAGTAAATGCGACACTTCCTTGCAAAGAAATAGCGATTGCAGATGTCTACGTATCGTAGCAATAGATTTCTAATGCTTCTTAAAACGCGATATCGCATCTCATTTCTATGTTTCATGGTAAGATATAATATGATTTGAGAAGTGTCATGTATTCCTCTTCTACACTTCAAGTGAATGTGAATGCGACACTTCCTCGCTAGGAAATAGCGTTTGCAGATGTCTTCGTATCGTAGCAATAGATTTATAATGCTACTTAAAGCGCGATATCGCATCTCATTTCTATGTTTCATGGTAAGATGTAATATGATTTGCGAAGTGTTATGTATTCCTCCTCTACACTTCAAATGAATGTAAATGCGACACTTCCTTGCAAGGAAATAGCGTTTGCAAATGTCTACCTATCGTAGCTATAGTGTTCTAATTCTTCTTAAAACGTGATATCGCATCTCATTTCTATGTTTCATGGTAAGATATAATATGATTTGCGAAGTGTTATGTATACCTTGTTTACACTTCAAAAGAATGTAAATGCGACACTTCCTTGCTAGGATATAGCGTTTCCAGATTTCTACGTATCGAAACAATTTTGTTCTAATGCTTCTTAAAACGCGACATCATATCTCATTACTATGTTTCATGATAAGATATAATATTCATTGCGAAGTGTTATGTATACCTCGTTTATATTTCAGAAGAATGTAAATGCGACACATCCTTGCTAGGAAGTGCGTTTCCAGGTGTTTACGTATCAAAGCAATAGAGTTCTAATGCTTCATGAAACGCGATATCGCATCGCATTCCTATGTTTCATGATAAGATATAATATTCATTGCGAAGTGTTATGTATACCTCGTCTAGACTGTAAAAGAATGTAAATGCCACACATCCTTGCTAGGAAATGCGTTTCCAGACGTCTACGTATCGAATCAATTAAGTTCCAATGCTTCCTATAACGCCATATCGCAACTCATTTCTATGTGTCAGGATAAGATATAATATTCATTGCTAAGTGTTATGTATACCTCGTCTACAATACCAAAGATTGCGAATACCACACTTCCTTCTTAGGAAATAACGTTTCCAGATGTCTGCGTATCTAAGCAATAGAGTTCTAATGCTGCTTAGAATGTGATATGGCATCTCATTTCTACGTATCATGATAAGATGCAATATTCTTTGCGAAGAGCTATGTGGACCTCGTATACACTTCAAAAAAATGTGAAGGCCACACATCCTTGCTAGGAAATAGTGTTCTCTGATGTCTACGTACCCAAGCAATAGGGTTCCACTGCTTCTTGAAACGGGATATCGCATCTCATTTCTGGGTTTCAATATAAGCTATAATATTCATTGGGAAGTGTTATGTATACCTCGACTACACATCTAAACAATGTAAACGCCACGCTTCCTTGCTAGGAAATTGCGTTCTCTGATGTCTACGTATCGAAGCAATAGAGTTCTAATGCTTCCTAGAACGCGATATCGCATCTCATGTATGTTTCATGATGAGATATAATATTCATTGCGAAGTGTTATGTATACCTTGTCTAGACTTTAAAAGAATGTAAATGCCACACTTCCTTGCGACGGAATAGCGTTTCTAGATGTCTACGCATCGAAGCAATAGATTTCTAACTCTTTATAAAAGAGATATCTTTATAAAAGATATGCGATATCGCATATCAGTTCTGTGTCACATGATAAGATGTAATTTCAATGCATCGCGTTATGTATATCTCCTCTACACTTCAAATGAATGTAAATGCATCACTTCCTTGCTACGGAATATCGTTTCTATATCTGAAGGTTTAGAAGCAAAAGAGTTCTAATGCTTCGTAAAACGCGGCTGCGCATCTTACTTCTATATTTCATGATAAGATGTAATATTCATGGCATCGCATTATGTTTATCTGCTTCTGCACATTAATTGAGTGTAAACCCTACAATTTCTTGCCCGGGGATTGCGTTTCTAGATGTCCAGGTGCCGAAGCATTTAATTTGTCATGCTTCATGCACCGCAATATCATGTAAACCGCATTTCATATAAACAGTTCAAAGTAAGTTTAAGGTTGTAAAGCTCTATGCATCGCATTATGCTTATCTGCTCTGTGCTTTATAATGCTCTGGGATGTGAGAAGGCCCTCAACCATCCTTAACCCCCTAAAGGGAAGTCAAAAGTTCAGCGGCCCTGCAGGTGGGTCATGGGAGCGCGGCGCGCGAGGCGCTACGCAATTTAAATTATCAGGAGGATCCCCTCAGGGACACCCAAGATGGCGAGAAGAGGAAATCGCCGAAGTCCACTGATCGATGGACCCGAACAATACCGAAGCCTACAGCCCACTCCACCAAGGAGCCCCGAGGAGGATCCACGAGACCCGAGGACCACCAGCGAATTCAAGGAACCTGAAGAAGAGAATGTGAGAGCTTATTCGCTAGAGCGTCCCATTTCTTGTGTCGCATATTGTATATTGTATCTTATATCGTGAAGCGAGTTATGATACCCGGCAATTCGCGGCGTGTTGCGTAATTTCCCGTAACCCTTGTTAGTTAAACCCACGTCGAGACCATAAATAAACATGCCGTGACTTCAGTATCTCGCGATCTGAGTGTGTGTACTTGGCTAGTCATAGCCGAGAGGAGGAGCATTTCGAAGTTTCAAGGGTTGTTCCGCCCCAGGGTTCCCGGGGTCGTGTAGTCTATCCCTTTGCTACTTTCTGAGCAGCTGGCGCCCAAGAAAAGTTGTACGTGAGCGGATACCTTGGAACGATAGATCGCTTTAGATTAAAGTACGTTTTACACCTTAAAGCATTTAGATAATTAACCCCTTCGAGGTTCCCTGACTTACTAGATATAGGTTTCCTTCACGACTAATAGGAACCATCACTTTACATAGATATATAGAACACACATAGTTTTAAACGTAGAACTGAGAATTTGAGAACTTACTTTGAAACGTTAGTAGTGAGAAATTCCATCGGATTTCATAGAAATTCAGAACTTACTTGCTATGAAACATAGGCAGATAAGGGCCATCGCGTTGCTTAGAACTTTAGAACTTGCTTACTTCAACAAAGATTTCTATTGGCTTCGTCCGTTCTTTTAGAAGAGTTTTTGATAAACCACATACTTTTCACACTTCTGATATCTTTGAAAGTTCACGAGATGTAATCGTTTAAGTTTTAAAATGATTACTTAGTGTGGATTATTATTTAGTAACACGCTCATAAACGAGTCTGCATAGGATATAATCCATAAGTTTTTAAGCCTGGAAATTATGTAGTTATTTGTTATTCACTTATTGCTCAAACGACAAAGATTCTGACCACTTCAAAATGGTTGACTTTCATCAATTTTCTTAAAAATTGAAATACTGCCCAACTGCTTGTATTAAAGACTGTAATTAAAGCTTTCAAAACATTTTACCTCTTATAGATGAATTCTGGAATTGAAATTGAATGTTTGACTTTTCTAACTCCTGTTTAGACATCTTTCTATTGGAATATTCAAGTATTTTTCATATTCGTAATTATTAAAAATGTTTTACTTGATTCTTTAATTTAATATTTAGAATTTTCTGAGAAATATTTTTTATCGTAATGAACTATATAATTGCAATTATAATTCTTTGTGAAATAATAATAACAGAAAGGTATGTATCCATTCTTGTAGTTTTGTAAAGAGTATTTAATCTTACTATCTAAAATGAAACATTGAGATCTGTTTACAATCTAATGGAATTTAATTACCTTTTGATTCAAATTCACAATGATAATCTTCCATAGTTCAACAATTTTGTGAGCTGTCCTCAGGAATCCGCAGCTCAGTACTTATAAAATGAACGACACAAAGAACAGCCTAACCAAACGTATTCGAACCGATTTTTCAATACTAATCTTATCATGTTTAACTTATGCTGCAAACTATTGAAATGCCCTTCGAACAGTGTTTATTCACAGTGAAGTAAACGGTAAGTATTACGCCTTCCACCACTGTTTACAATACGTATGTTTCATTTGCTATCAAAACCGTGAGTATTATCGCCTTTCTTTACTTTTTGTAACCTTCAATGCCTTCATGTTACAAATCGTTAAACTTGCTTTAAAATGCTCTATCGTATTACGGAAGAATGGATATACCAATTCATTTTAAAAAATGAAGGTAACCTTCATATGTCCAACATAACTCCACTTACAAAAAAACTATTTTCATCAACGGATGGCCCCTTTGTACTGTGCAATTTTATATTAGCAAAAACTTCTATGAAACTTATAGTTGCGTGGATATCTGAGGTGCTAATTATTACTGCCCCACCCTGTATATTGTTATGGATGTGTCCAACAAGGCAACGATGAACAGAGTTAAATTTAATATTATGATGTTTATTATTTTACTTATAGTATATTTGTTTTTCTGGAATTTTGCCAAAAAACAATGTTCACGATGTCGACAGATGAATATATTTGCCTTAGAATTACAAGAGCCAACAATTTCGAAAGTAGAATATTTCTTTACTTCGTTAACCGAATCATTGCAAACGTTAAGTAAAGTGCGTGCCTTTCAAAACAGTCAGATGAAAATTACGATACAACGTTTCCAAGAAATGGTACGTGCCACTGTTTTTTAATTTCCGTTTATTTAATCAAAGGAAATTTAATTGAACTATACGCAAAATTTGAAGACAAAAAGTTATTGTAATTTTACGCAACATATATGATGGTAATAAAGGATAAGTATACGGAACTGAAAATGGAAAGTAGCGAGCAGAAAAAGAAACTGATGGAGCTACAAAGTAGATTGATAAATCCGTCAAATAATGATTCTAGGTTAATAAAATCTGTTAATCACAGAACTATTGCAAAAATCAAGTATAATCAATATTACTTCTGCTCAAAGGCTATAATAGAATTGGACCGAAATGAGTACAAAACAGGCAATTATATCTATACGTTCTATTCTATGCAAAGGCAAATATTTCAAAGAGAAAAGATGTGTTACTTACAAATTACTTATGTTCCTAGATATCTCACTAATTCAGGCTTCTTGTCTTGCAGAACTAGTCATTCATTTAACATGTAAAGGGGTCGAAGAATAGTAAAAGATTTTTATATTTCATAGCCTCACTCGATACGTCGATTGGATCACGTAAAATATCGGACATTAATTGCATCTACATCTTCAGACCTTAAATATATGATTGCAACAACATTTTTAATAGCGTTTTAATAACATTTTTCTAATTGTTTATATCTATGTCTAATAAATATATATTAATCGAATAAGTTGCTTTACCAAAGAATAAAAGTATCTGAGGCTTACAAATCGGAGCATTACATAACAAACGTGCATCACATATATAATATTACATGTAACAAAAGATGAAGACCAAAAAGATCGTACATAAGTTGAATCCACAATGCGGTCATAGAGATACAGAAACAATTCCCAAACAATATTTTCCAAACAATAATTTAAAAAATTCAAAAAGGGGAGAGTGAAAATCCATCTCCTTGACGATGATAAGGAACAAGTCTGCCTCATGCACTACAATATCCCAAACAGCCAGCGATTGGCACGTCAATGACAATGGATGGAACGAATTCCGTGACAGAACTGTGCTAACAAAGTGCTCCTACTCAGCTTTCGAAATGGCATACTGTTAGTGCTGGGACGGCATTCGTATCACGGCACATTAAAGCACCGAGATACAGCACACGGGCTACACGGCCGTGACAATGACACTATCAGCTCACCATAGCTACACGCGTGGTTGTGGCGTAGGCTGACATTTACTAATGGGGAAGCTGTTTACATAAAAATTATAAGCAAATATGAAAAATGACTAAACTGCGCAATTTATTTATTTTGATTCCAAAATAGATACACCGGCACAAAACAAAGATATAAGAACTCGATTTTATTATTTTCTATAAACTAGCTCGATAGGGCGATTTTTTCCATAAAGTCAATAATTACTTTGTCATAAAAATATATACACTTATTTTATATATATTTTCTTCAATTTATTGTTACAAATTCATGCAATTGAGGGTTACATTAAATACGATGAGAGCATGTTATTTAAAAAATTACACAAGGCGAAGTTAGGGACGCAACAGCATGAATTTTTGTTTTATAAGTAATATTTTTTTTATAAATAATATTTTTAGTCTATGATGGATTGAAAGAAATATATACGACTCGCTCAATAACTATAAATATAGGAAAACGACCATCAAAATGTCTATCAATACTCATATGCTGAACATCTACTGACATCTAACGGTTCTAATTTGTATGAAAGCACAGGTTCCCCATTGCCAAATGTGATCCTGCGTCATTGCTGAGGAGATTCATGAATGGAGCGATGATACGCGTGTCACCATGGTGCTGGTGCTGCGCGATTCGCTTGTCTAGAACGTGCTGGTAACACGTTCTGGCATTTTAGTTAACGAATCCGGTCACAGATGACTACGAATCAGTTGACACTCCTCGGAAGTGGCAATATAGTGCTGGCATGGTGTCGCTACCATCTTGCCGTTTGTTATCTGGGATGCTTTTTAGTGCATTATTCGGAATTTAATTTGAACACATAGCTACTTAATGGCGAATTTGTATGTACATAATTATACATGACTGCATAAAAAGGATATCATATACTTTTATAATCAGTGCGATATAAGAATATAAAACGAAGAACTATCCACTACCATCAGGAGTAAAAACAATGTTTGGTACGGAAAGTTCATTGTAAAATATAATCAAGCAGTTAATATATCAAATCACAGCACACAATAAATCACTGAATGTATAACGATATGAATAGTAAGAAAAACATATTTACCTGTTAGATGTTTATAAATTCAAATTTAAAAGTCCAAGTCACATTTAATATATTATTGTTTAACAAGGTGATTTAATGTTGTTTCAAATAGGCGTGCAGAACTAACTCGTACTTCTGTCAATGTAATTTCATTCGAAAAATACAAAGGATAAGAGGAAATATTCTCCAATATATAACATATATAAATCAACGGATGCATGAGAGAACACTCGACCTCGGTATAATGAGACCGGGGCGTCATCCTGCAGTAATCGTATAACGCATGTTCCGAGGTGGTGTAGAGAGGGAATGTGGAGGGTGAAAAGCATAAAATAACAACAATGTAACTAAAGAGAAAGAGAAAGAAAATATGTGGAAGCATTGCATTTATTAAGAGGAAATCCTAGAAATATCAAACAACAGATTATATACCATACTGTAAGGGTAAGGTACAACGAAATAGACGATATCGTGGGAGAAACTACAAAAATCGAGAAACTTAAAAAGAAAATAATAATTTACATTGAGCGAATCAATATCACTGATCCCGGCAAGCTTAATGGAAAACGCATAACGATGAATCGGTTAGAGTATAAGATAGATGTTGGTCGCGGTTTGAGTGGCCCTGGGAATTCTTTGCCCGCATCAGGGCAGGCAGTAGGATGGTGGAGGGCCTGCCCTCCTGTTGCTTGAATCTATAGAATTCACATTCAATTGTAGAGTAGAAGCAGATAATTATAGTGCTTTTCATAGAAGATTACAGCTTACTTAATTCGAAACGTTGAAATGAGATGAGTCATGGCATTGTATAATGCATTAGTACTCTATTGTCTCGACATGTAGACACTACGAAGGGCAATCCTGTTGCATAGAGCTGTAGAATTTACATTCTTATGAAATTTTAAAGCAGATAAGCATAGAGCTATGCATAAGAGATTACAGCATTCTTACTTTAAAACGATGAAATGGGATGCGCCAGCGCATTGCATGGAGAATTCTAGCTCGATTGCTTTAACAGACAGACACTACGGAGCGCCATGCCGTTGCATGGAATTATATAGTTCACATTCTATTGAAGACCTCTAACAGTTAAGCATAATGTTATGGATATATGATTACAGATTCTTTGCTTTGAAACGTTGAAATGAGATGCGACATCGCGCTGCATGAAGTATTATAAATGTCTTGCTTGGACACGTAGAGATCTGGAAAAGATATTCTGTTGCAAGTAAGTATAGGATTCACATCCTTCTAAGGTCTAGATGCAGACAAATGTAACATATTGCATACAACAATGCAATTTACCATGAATCATTGAAATGACTTGCGACATCGTGTTGAATGAAGCAATAGAACTCTATTGCTTCGAAAAGTAGACATCTAAGGACGCAATTCCCTTGCAAGGAAGTGTAGAAATCGCAGTCTTTTGGCGTGTGTATGCAGACAAGCATAACGAGATGTGTAGAGTATTTTTATCTACTTACATACTTCGAACTGTTGATATCAAATGCGATATCGCGTTTTATATAGCATTATAAATCTATTGCTTCAATACGTGCACATCTAGAAACGCTACCTCCTGGCAAGATATTGTAGGATTTTTATACTGTTGACGTGTAGAAGCAGATAAACGTAACGCGTTTCATTGAATATTAAATCTCAACACGCGGCATTGAAATGAGATGCGACATCGGTCTGAATAAAGTAATAGAACTTTATTGCTTCGACAAGTAGATATCTAAAAACGCTATTCCCCTGTAAGGGAGTGTAGGGTTCACATTCGCTCGAAGTGTAGAAGAGTAGAACGTAACGCGCTGCATTGAATATTACATCTTACATTACACATTGAAATGTGATGCGAGATCGCGATGATTGATGTATTAGAACTCTATTGCTTCGACACATTTACAACCAGAATCGCTATCCTCTTGTCAGGAAGTGTGGAAACCACACTTTTGGGGCGCAGAAGCAGATGAGCATAATGATATATACAATGCATTAAAATCTACATACATACTTCGAACTCTTGATGTGAAATGATATATCGCGTTCCATGAAGCATTAGAACTCCTATGCCTCGATTCGTAGACATCTAGAAACACTGTTCCGTAGCAAGCAAGTGCGGTATTTGCATTATTTTCAAGTGCAGATGAGATATAAATAACGTTAGCGTTGACGTTGCATCTTAACATGAGACATAGATATGAGATGCGATATAGCGCTATATGAAGTATTAGAAATCTATTGCATAGATATGTAGACTTCAGGAAACGCTATTCCGTAGCAAGGAAGTGTGAGATTTACATTCCTCTGAAGCGTTGCCGAGATATATATAACGCGTTACATACAAATACATCTTGTCATTTTTCACAGAAATCATCTGCGAAATCGCGTTTAACGAAGCATTACAACTCTATTGCTCCGACACGTAGACATCTACAAGCTATATTCCGTAGCAAGAAAGTGTGGGATTTACATTCATTTGAAGTGAATACGATGTATGCATGACACTTCGCAATGAATATTATATCTTATCATGAAAAATAGAAATGAGATGCGATTTCGCGTTTTAAGAAGCATTACAACTCTGTTGCTTCGATACGTAGACATCTGGCAACGCTACTTCCTAGCAAGAAAGTGTCGCAGTTACATTCATTTGGAGTAAATACGAGGAGTACATAACACTTCGCAATGAATATTATGTCTTGTCATGAAACATAGAAATGAGATGCGATATCTCGTTTTAAGAAGCATTAGAACTCTATTGCATCTATACGTAGACATCTGCTAACGCTAGTTCCTTGCAAGGAAGTGTCGCATTTACATTCTTCTGAAGTGAATACAAAGTATTCATAACACTTCGCAATTAATACTATATCTTATCATGGAACATAGAAATGAGATGCGATATCTCGTTTTAAGAAGCATTAGAACACTATTGCTTCGATAGGTAGACATCTGCAAACGCTGTCTCCTAGCAAAGAAGTGTAGCATTTACATTCATTTGAAGTGTATGCGAGGTATACATAACAATTCGCAATGACTATTATATCTTATCATGATACATAGAAATGAGATGCGATATCTCGTTTTAAGAAGCACTAGAACTCCATTGCTTCGATACGTAGACATCTGCTAACGCTATTTCCTGGGAAGGAAGTGTCGCACTTACAGTCATTTGAAGCCTAGGCGAGGAATACATAACACTTCGCAGTGAATATTATACCACATCATGAATCATAGAAATGAGATGCGACATATCGTTTTAAGAGGCATTAGAACACTATTGCTTCGATAGGTAGACATCTGCAACCGCTACTTCCTAGCAAGGAATTGTCGCATTTACATTAATTTAAAGTGTGTGCGATGTATACATAACACTTCGCAATGAATATTATGTCTTATCATGAAACATAGAAGTGAGATGCAATATCTCGTTTTAAGAAGCATTAGCACTCTGTTGCCTCGATACGTAGACATCTGCAAACGCTATTTCCTAGCATGGAAGTGTCGTATTTACATTCCTTTGAAGTGAATACGAGATATTCATGACACACCGCAACTAATATTATATCATATCATGAAGCAAAGGAATGAGATGCGATATCCCGTTTTAAGAAGCATTAGAACTCTATTGCTTCGATGCGTAGACATCTGCAAACGTTATCTCCTAGCAAAGAAGTGTAGCATTTACATTCATTTGAAGTGTATGCGAGGTATACATAACACTTCGCAGTGACTATTATATCTTATCATGATACATAGAAATGAGATGCGATATCGCGTTTTAAGAAGCATTAGAACTCTATTGCTTCAATACGTAGACATCTGCAGACGCTATTTCCTAGGAACGAAGTGTCGCACTTACATTCATTTGAAGTGTGTGCGAGGTATACATGACACTTCGCAATGAATATTATATCTTATCATGAAACATAGAAATGAGATGTAATATGGCGATTTAAGATGCATTAGAACTCTAATGCCACTATACGTAGACATCTGCAAACGCTATTTCCCAGCAAGGTAGTGTCGCATTTACATTCGTCTGAAGTGTATGCGAGGTATACATGATACTTCGCAATGAATATTATATATTATCATGAAACATAGATATGAGATGCGATATCGCGAATTAGCAAGCTTTAGAAATCTATTGCTTCCATACGTAGACATCTGCAAAAGCTACTTCCTAGCAAGGAAGTGTCGCATTTACATTCTTTTGAAAGGAATACGAGGTATACATGACACTCCACAGTGAATATTACATCTTATCATGAAACATTGATATGAGATGCAATATGGCGATTTAAGAAGCATTAGAACTCTATTGCTTCGATACGTAGACATCTGCAAACGATATTTCCAAGCAAGGAAGTGTCGCATTTACGTTCTTTTGAAGTGAGTACAAGGTGTACATGACACTCCACAATGAATATTATATATTATCATGAAACATAGCAATGAGTAGCGATATCGCGTTTTGAGAAGCATTAGAACTCTAATGCTACGATAAGTAGACATCTGCAAAGGCTATTTCCTAGCAAGGAAGTGTCGCATTTACATTCTTTTGAAGTGAATACGAGGTATTCATAACACTGCACAATGAATATTATATCTTATCATGAAACATAGAAATGAGATGCTATAGCGCGATTTAAGAAGCTTTAGAACTCTGTTGCTTCGATTCGTAGATATCTGCAAACGCTATTTCCTAGCGAGGAACTGTCGCATTCACATTCATTTGAAGTGTTTGCGAGGTATACATGACACTTCGCAATGAATATTATAAATTATCATGAAACATAGATATGTGATGCGTTATCGCGAATTAGCAAGCTTGAGAAATCTATTGCTTCGATGCGTAGACATCTGCAAACGCTATTTCCAAGCAAGGAAGTGTCGCAATTACATTCTTTTGAAGTGAATACGAGGTATACATAACACTGCACAGTTAATATTATATCTTATCATGAAACATACAAATGAGATGCGATATGGCTATTTAAGAAGCACTAGAACCCTATTGCTTCGATACGTAGACATCTGCAAACGCTATTTCCTAGCAAGGAAGTGTCGCATTTACATTCATTTGATGTACAGACGAGATAAACATATCACTGCACAAAGAATATTACATCTTATCATGAAACATAGAAATGAGATGCGATATGACGATTTAAGAAGCATTAGGATTCTATTGCTTCGATACGGAGACATCTGCAAACGCTATTGCCTGGCAAGGAAGTGTCGCATATACATTCATTTGAAGTGTATTCGAGGTATACATGACACTACGCAATGAATATTATACGCTATCATGAAACATAGAAATGAGAAACGATGTCGCGTTTTGAGAAGCATTAGAGAACTAATGCTACGATACGTAGACATCTGCAAACGCTATTTCCTAGCAAGGAAGTGTCGCATTTACATTGAAACACAGTAATGAGATGCGATATCTCGTTTTAAGAAGCATTAGAACACTATTGCTTCGATAGGTAGACATCTGCAAGCGCTATTTCCTTGCAAGGAAGTGTGGCATTTACATTAATTTAAAGTGTTTGCGAGGTATACATAACACTTCGCAATGAATATTATATCTTATCATGAAACATAGAAGTGGGATGCGATATCTCGTTTTAAGAAGCATTAGAACTCTATTGCTTCGATACGTAGACACCTCCAAACGCTATTTCCTAGCATGGAAGTGTCGCACTTACATTCTTTTGAAGTGAATAAGAGGTATTCACGACATTTCGCAATTAATATTATATCAAATCATGAAACAGAGAAATGAGATGCGATATCCCGTTTTAAGAGGCATTAGCACTCTGTTGCTTCGATACGTAGACATCTGCAAACGCTATTTCCTAGCATGGAAGTGTCGTTTTTACATTCCTTTGAAGTGAATACGAGATATTCATGACACACCGCAACTAATATTATATCATATCATGAAGCAAAGAAATGAAATGCGATATCCCGTTTTAAGAAGCATCAGAATTCTATTGCTTCAATACGTAGACATCTGCAGACGCTGTCTCCTAGCAAAGAAGTGTAGCATTTACATTCATTTGAAGTGAGTAAGAGGTGTACATGACACTTCGCAGTGAATATTATATCTTAACATGAAACTTAGAACTGAGATGCGATATCGCGTTATAAGAAACGTTAGAACCCTACTGCTACGAAACGCAGACATCTGGAAACGCTATTTCCTAGAAACGAAGTGTCGCATTTACATTCTTTTGAAGTCAATACGAGGTATACATAACACTGCACAGTGAATATTCTTCCTTATCACGAAACAGAGAAATGAAATGCGATATCACGATTTAAGAAGCATTAGAACTCTATTGCTTCGATACGGAAACATCTGCAAACGCTATTTCATAGCAAGGCAGTGTCGCATTTACATTTCTCTGAAGTGAATAAGAGGTATACATAACACTATACAATGACTATTATATCTTATCATAAAACATAGGAATGCGATGCGATATCGAGATTTAAAACGCATTAGAACTCTATTGCTACGATACGTAGACATTTGCAAACGCTACTTAATAGTAAGGAAGTGTCGCATTTACATTCTTTGGAGTGAATACGAGGTATTCAAGACACTTCGCAATTAATATCATTTCTTACCATGAAACATAGAAATAAGATGCGAAATCGCGTTTTAAGAAGAATCAGAACTATATTGCTACGATACGTAGATATCTGGAGACGCTATTTTCTAGCAAGAAAGTGTCGCGTTTACATTTTTTAGAAGTGAATGCGAGGTATACATGACACATCGCAATGGATTTCATATCTTACCAGGAAAAATAGAAATGAGATGCGATACCGCGTTTGGAGAAGCATTAGAACCCTATTTCTACGAAAAGTAGACATCTGCAAACGCTGTTTCCTAGCAATGACGTGTCGCATTTACATTCATTTGAAGTGTATGCGAGGTATAAGTGACACTTCGCAATGAATATTATATCATATCAAGGAACATAGAAATGATATGCGATATCGCGTTTTAAGAAGCACTAGAACTCTATTGCTTCGATACGGAGACATCTGGAAACGCTATTTAATAGCAAGGAAGTGTGGCATTTACATTCTTTTGAAGTGAATACGAGGTATACATAACACTGCACAACGAATATTATATCTTATCATGAAACATAGAAATGAGATGCAATATCGCGATTTAAGAAGAATTAGAACTCTATTGCTTCGATACGTATACATCTGCAATGGCTACTTCCTAGCAAGGAAGTGTCGCATTTACATTCGTTTGAAGAGATTACTCGGTATACATGACACTCCGCAATGAATATTATATCTTATCATAAAACATAGAAATGAGGTGCGATATCTCGATTTAAGAAGCATCAGAACTCTATTGCTTCGATACGTAGACTTCTGGTAACGTAATATACTAGAAAGGAAGTGTCGCTCTTACAATCATTTGCAGCGTAGACGAGGAAAACATAACCTTCCACAATGAATATTATATCTTATCATGAAACATAGAAATGAGATGCGGTATCGCGTTTGAAGATGCATTAGAACCCTATTGCTACGATACGTAGACATCTGCAGACGCTATTTCCTAGCAAGGGAGTGTCGCATTTACATTCTTTTGAAGTGAATACGAGATATACATGACAGTTCGCAATGAATATTATATGTTATCATGAAACATAGGAATGAGTTGCGATATCGCGTTTTGAGAAGCATTAGAACACCATTGCTTCGATACGTAGACATCTGCAAGCGCTACTTCCTAGCTAGGAAAGTGCCGCTTTTACATTCTTCTGAAGTGAATACGAGATATACATGACACTTCGCAATGAATATTGTATCTTATCATGAAACATAGAAGTGAGATGCGATATGGCGTTTTAAGAAGCATTTGAACTCCATTGCTACGATACGTAGACATCTGCAAACGCTATTCCGTAGCATGGAAGTTTAGCAGTTACATTCTTTTGAAGTGAATACGAGGTATACATAATACTCCATAATGAATATTATATCTTATCATGAAACATAGATGTGAGATGCGATATCGCGTTTTAAGAAGCATTAGAACTCTATTGCTACGATACGTAGACATCTGCAAACGCTATTTCCTAGCATGGAAGTGTCGCATTTACATTCTTTTGCAGTTAATACGAGGTATACATGACATTTCGCAATGAATATTATGTCTTACCTCGAAACATAGAAGTCAGATGCTATATCGCGAATTAAGAAGCACTAGAACTCTATTGCTACGATGCGTAGACATCTGCAAACGTTGTTTCCAAGCAAGGAAGTGTCACATTCACATTATTGTGAAGAGAAATCGACGTATACAGGACACTTCGGAATGAATATTATATCTTATCTCGAAACATAGAAGTGAGATGCGATATCGCGTTTTAAGAAGCATTAGATCTCTATTGCTACGATACGTAGACATCTGCAGACGCTATTTCCTAGCAAGGGAGTGTCGCATTTACATTCTTTTGAAGTGAATACGAGATATACATGACAGTTCGCAATGAATATTATATGTTATCATGAAACATAGGAATGAGTTGCGATATCGCGTTTTGAGAAGCATTAGAACACCATTGCTTCGATACGTAGACATCTGCAAGCGCTACTTCCTAGCTAGGAAAGTGCCGCTTTTACATTCTTCTGAAGTGAATACGAGATATACATGACACTTCGCAATGAATATTGTATCTTATCATGAAACATAGAAGTGAGATGCGATATGGCGTTTTAAGAAGCATTTGAACTCCATTGCTACGATACGTAGACATCTGCAAACGCTATTCCGTAGCATGGAAGTTTAGCAGTTACATTCTTTTGAAGTGAATACGAGGTATACATAATACTCCATAATGAATATTATATCTTATCATGAAACATAGATGTGAGATGCGATATCGCGTTTTAAGAAGCATTAGAACTCTATTGCTACGATACGTAGACATCTGCAAACGCTATTTCCTAGCATGGAAGTGTCGCATTTACATTCTTTTGCAGTTAATACGAGGTATACATGACATTTCGCAATGAATATTATGTCTTACCTCGAAACATAGAAGTCAGATGCTATATCGCGAATTAAGAAGCACTAGAACTCTATTGCTACGATGCGTAGACATCTGCAAACGTTGTTTCCAAGCAAGGAAGTGTCACATTCACATTATTGTGAAGAGAAATCGACGTATACAGGACACTTCGGAATGAATATTATATCTTATCTCGAAACATAGAAGTGAGATGCGATATCGCGTTTTAAGAAGCATTAGATCTCTATTGCTACGATACGTAGACATCTGCAAACGCTATTTCCTAGCATGGAAGTGCCGCATTTACATTCTTTTGAAGATAATACGAGGTATACATAACACATCGCAATGAATATTATATCTTATCATGAAACATAGAAGTGAGATGCGATATGGCGTTTTAAGAAGCATTAGAACTCTATTGCTACGATACGTTGACATCTGCAAACGCTATTTCCTAGCATGGAAGTTTCGCATTTACATTCTTTTGAAGTGAATACGAGATATACATGACACTTCGCAATGAATATTATATGTTATCATGAAACATAGGAATGAGTTGCGATATCGCGTTTAAAGAAGCATTAGAACTGTATTGCATCGATACGCAGACATCCAGAAGCTCTATTACGTCGCAAGGAAGAGTGGGATTTACATTCTTTCGACGTGCAGACGAGATATACATAACGAGTTGCTTTGAATACTACATCTTATCATGATACAGAGAAATGAGATGCGATATCGCGTTTTATGGAGAATTAGAACACTATTGCTTCGATATGTAGTGTGACGTGGTGACGTCACAAGGCTTGATCACCCCCCCCCCCCTGCTTCAGTTAGACTAGCTCGCAGATCACCACCCATGCGAGAAGCGCGACACGGACAATCGCGATAGCTATACTTGCGAGGAGCGTGAAATACGCGATGGTAGAATCTCCCCCCCCCGTTCTTTTCTCTCTCACCGTTCTACGGATTAGACTGGCGGGCTGATTGAAGAAGCGTCCCAGAAGACACTCCTTCGGCGGATTAAAATACCATAGGTTCGCGGAAGGGCTGTGCGCCGAGGTAGCGTGACGGGCTCGACGGTGGAGGAGTCGGGAAGTGAGCAGGAAGATACCCTGAAGCCCGAGGGATACTCCTCCCTGCAACGATACGACCGCTGCCATAGCCCATGGAGTCGAACAGGATGGACTCCGGGTCTGAGAAGGGCCTCCACCCCTGCCCTGAGCCCATGAAGAGGAAAATGCAAGATGCGCAGCGGAACTGCAGGTAAGCCGTGGAAAGCGCGGCGCGCGACACGCGCCGCAGTTCAAATAATCCAGAGGACCCCCTCTAGACACACCAGAGGGGGCGATCAGGGAAGATCACCGAAATCCACCGATCGATGCCCCGAACAATACCGAAGCATATAGCCCTACCCAACCAAGGAGCCCTAAGGAGGATCTAAGGGGATGCGAAGACCCCCAGCAAACCTATATAACGAGCTAGCCAGCATGAAGACAGCCTCTACTTCTTAGCGATTTCTTAGCGACTACTTAGAGACGACTTAGCGAAGACTTAGCGAAGACTTAGCGAGCAACCTAGCAAATGATTGTGCGGAGCGATTTGGAGGAGAGAGAGGGAGAAAGAGAGAGAAGGACAGAGCGAGATCCAGAATTGTTGGAAGCGAGAGCGTGAGACCTTATACGCTAAAGCCATTTTTCGCTGCCGCATTTCTGATATCACGTATTGTATTTTGTATCGTATAACGGGTGGTGATCCCCGATCATTCGCGACGTGTCGTATAACATTTAGTAGTCCCGCGTCGAGGCAATATAGAAAGAAGCCGTGAGTTTAGTATCCCGCGACCCTAATTTGCGCACTCGGCTAGAAGTAGTCGAGCGAAGGAGTATTTCGAAACTTCGAGGGTTATCTTGCACCGGGTTTCCCCGGGTTGCGTGGTCTACTAGTTTTGTTACTTCTTGAGTAGCTGGCGCCCAAAGAGTCCCAGCCTCGCAGCTTCGAAATACTCGCTGGGTAGGAAATACTTTGTATTGTACTTGGCGTTGGCGAATCCGCGGACGGTCGCATCGCGCGGATACTTTGTACCCCGGATTAAACTCCTGCATACCCCTTTATCATTGGTTCTATATACCCCCTTTCTTGCGGCTTGTAAAGGGAAAACACGTCACAGTAGACATCGAAGGACGCTATTCCGTTCCAAAGATGTGTGGGATTTACATTCTTTTGAAGTGTTGACGAGATATACATTACGCCTTGGTATATATTATTATATTGGCATAGCATCTTATCATGAAACATAGGAATGTGGTGCGATGTTACCTTTTATGAAGAGTTACAACTCTATAGCTTCGATACGTAGACATCTAGAAACGCTATTCCGTCGGGAGGAAGTGTGGGGTTTACAGCCTCATCAAGTATTGACAAGATATAAATAACGCACAGCGTTGGACATTTCATCAAATCATGAGACATAGAAACGAGATGCTATAACGCGTTTTATGAAGCATTAGAACTCCATTGCTGCGATACTTAGACATCTAGAAACGCTATTCCGTCGCAAGTATGTGTGTGATTAACATTCTCTTGAAGTATTGGCGAGATATACGTTACGGGTTGCATTGATTTACATCCTATCATGACAAACAACTACATTGCTACGGAATAGTGTTTCTAGAGCCCTACGTATGGAATCAGTAGGGCTCCAATGCTTCTTAAAACGCGATAATGCATCTCATTTCTATACTTCATGATAAGATATAATATTCACCGCGAAGTGCTATGTATACCTCGTCAACACTTCAATAGAATGTAAACGTCCCACGACCTTGCTAGGAAATAACGTTTCTAGATGTCTACGTATCGAAGCAATAGATTTGTAATGATTCTTAAGACGCGATATCGCATCTCACTTCTATGTTTCACGATAAGAAATAATATTCATTGCGACGTGTCATGTATACCTCGTATTAACTGCAAAAGAATGTAAATGCGACACTTCCATGCTAGGAAATAGCGTTTGCAGATGCTTACGTATCGTAGCAATAGAGTTCTAATGCTTCTTAAAACGCGATATCGCATCTCACATCTATGTTTCATGATAAGATATAATATTCATTATGGAGTGTTATGTATACCTCGTATTCACTTCAAAAGAATGTAAATGCGAAACTTCAATGCTGGGAAATAGCGTTTGCAAATATCTACGTATCGTAGCAATAGAGATCTAATGCTTCTCAAAACGCGATAACGCAACTCATTCCTATGTTTCATGATAAGATATAATTCTCATTGCGAAGTGTCATGTATATCTCGTATTCACTTCAAAAGAATGTAAATGCGACTCACCTTGCTAGGAAATAGCGTTTGCAGATGTCTACGTATCGCAGCAATAGAGTTCTAGTGCTTCTCAAAACGCGATATCGCATCTCACTTCTATGTTTCATGATAAGATATAATATTCATTGCGAAGCGTCATGTATACCTCGTACTCACATCACAAGAATGTAAAAGCGGCACTTCCTTCCTAGGAAGTAGCGCTTGCAGATATCTACGTATCGAAGCAATAGTGTTCTAATGCTTCTCAAAACGCGATATCGCAACTCATTCCTATGTTTCATGATAAGCTATAATATTGATTCCGATGTGTCATGTATATCTCGTATTCACTTCGAAAGAATGTAAATGCTAAACTTCCATGCTAGGGAATAGCGTTTGCAGATGTCTACGTATCGTAGCAATAAAGTTCTAATGCTTCTCAAAACGCGATGTCGAAACTCATTCCTATGTTTCGTGATAAGATGTAATATTCATTGCGAAGTGTCACGTATACCGCGTATTCACTTCAAAAGAATGTAAATGCGACACTTCCTTGGTAGGAAATAGCGTTTGCAGATGTCTACGTATCGTAGCAATAGAGTTCTAGTGCTTCTTAGAACGCGATATCGCTACTTATTTCTATGTTTCATGATAAGGTGAAATATTCATTGTGGAGTGTTATGTATACCTCGTATTCACTTCAAAAGAATGTAAATGCGACACTTCCTTGCTATTTGATAGCGTTTGCAGATGTCTGCGTATCATAGCAAAAGTTTTCTAATGCTTCTTAAATCGCGTTATCGCATCTCATTCCTATGTTTCGTGATAAGATGTAATATTCATTGCGAAGTGTCACGTATACCGCGTATTCACTTCAAAAGAATGTAAATGCGACACTTCCTTGGTAGGAAATAGCGTTTGCAGATGTCTACGTATGGTAGCAATAGAGTTCTAGTGCTTCGTAAAACGCGATATCGCTACTTATTTCTATGTTTCACGATAAGGTGAAATATTCATTGTGCAGTGTTATGTATACCTCGTATTCACTTCAAAAGAATGTAAATGCGACACTTCCATGGTAGGAAATAGCGTTTGCAGATGTCTACGTACCGTAGCAATAAAGTTCTAATTCTTCTTGGAACGCGATATCGCTACCTATTTCTATGTTTTATGATAAGGTAAAATATTCATTGTGGAGTGTTATGTATACCTCGTATTCACTTCAAAAGAATGTAAATGCGACACTTCCTTGCTATTAAATAGCGTTTGCAGATGTCTGCGTATCGTAGCAAAAGTTTTCTAATGCTTCTTAAATCGCGTTATCGCATCTCATTCCTATGTTTCGTGATAAGATGTAATATTCATTGCGAAGTGTCACGTATACCGCGTATTCACTTCAAAAGAATGTAAATGCGACACTTCCTTGGTAGGAAATAGCGTTTGCAGATGTCTACGTATCGTAGCAATAGAGTTCTAGTGCTTCTTAGAACGCGATATCGCTACTTATTTCTATGTTTCATGATAAGGTGAAATATTCATTGTGGAGTGTTATGTATACCTCGTATTCACTTCAAAAGAATGTAAATGCGACACTTCCTTGCTATTTAATAGCGTTTGCAGATGTCTGCGTATCGTAGCAAAAGTTTTCTAATGCTTCTTAAATCGCGTTATCGCATCTCATTCCTATGTTTCGTGATAAGATGTAATATTCATTGCGAAGTGTCACGTATACCGCGTATTCACTTCAAAAGAATGTAAATGCGACACTTCCTTGGTAGGAAATAGCGTTTGCAGATGTTTACGTATGGTAGCAATAGAGTTCTAGTGCTTCGTAAAACGCGATATCGCTACTTATTTCTATGTTTCACGATAAGGTGAAATATTCATTGTGGAGTGTTATGTATACCTGGTATTCACTTCAAAAGAATGTAAATGCGACACTTCCATGGTAGGAAATAGCGTTTGCAGATGTCTACGTACCGTAGCAATAAAGTTCTAATTCTTCTTGGAACGCGATATCGCTACCTATTTCTATGTTTTATGATAAGGTAAAATATTCATTGTGGAGTGCTATGTATACCTCGTATTCACTTCAAATGAATGTAAATGCGACGCTTCCTTGCTAGGAAATAGCGTTTGCAGATGTCTCCGTATTGAAGCAATAGAGTTCTAATGCTTCTTAAATAGGGATATCGCATCTCATTTCTATGTTCCATGATAAGATATAATATTCATTGCGAAGTGTCATGTATACCTTGTATTCAATTCACAAGAATGTAAATGCGACACTTCCTTGCTAGGAAATAGCGTTTGGAGATGTCCCCGTATCGAAGCAATAGAGATCTAATGCTTCTTAAATAGGGATATCGCATTTCATTTCTATGTTTCATGATAAGATATAATATTCATTGTGCAGTGTTATGTACACCTCGTATTCACTTCAAAAGAATGTAAATGCGACTCTTCCTTGCTAGGAAATAGCTTTTGTAGATGTCTACGTATCGTAGCAATAGAGATCTAGTGCTTCGTAAAATGCGATAACGCTACATATTTCTATGTATCACGATAAGGTGAAATATTCATTGTGGAGTGTTATGTATACCTCATATTCAATTCAGAAGAATGTAAATGCGACACTTCCATGGTAGGAAATAGCGTTTGCAGATGTCTACGTACCGTAGCAATAAAGTTCTAATTCTTCTTGGAACGCGATATCGCTACCTATTTCTATGTTTTATGATAAGGTAAAATATTCATTGTGGAGTGCTATACCTCGTATTCACTTCAAATGAATGTAAATGCGACGCTTCCTTGCTAGGAAATAGCGTTTGCAGATGTCTCCGTATTGAAGCAATAGAGTTCTAATGCTTCTTAAATAGGGATATCGCATCTCATTTCTATGTTCCATGATAAGATATAATATTCATTGCGAAGTGTCATGTATACCTTGTATTCAATTCACAAGAATGTAAATGCGACACTTCCTTGCTAGGAAATAGCGTTTGGAGATGTCCCCGTATCGAAGCAATAGAGATCTAATGCTTCTTAAATAGGGATATCGCATTTCATTTCTATGTTTCATGATAAGATATAATATTCATTGTGCAGTGTTATGTACACCTCGTATTCACTTCAAAAGAATGAAAATGCGACTCTTCCTTGCTAGGAAATAGCTTTTGTAGATGTCTACGTATCGTAGCAATAGAGTTCTAGTGCTTCTTAGAACGCAATATCGCTACTTATTTCTATGTTTCATGATAAGATATAATATTCATTGTGCAGTGTTATGTACACCTCGTATTCACTTCAAAAGAATGTAAATGCGACTCTTCCTTGCTAGGAAATAGCTTTTGTAGATGTCTACGTATCGTAGCAATAGAGTTCTAGTGCTTCTTAGAACGCGATATCGCTACTTATTTCTATGTTTCATGATAAGGTGAAATATTCATTGTGGAGTGTTATGTATACCTCGTATTCACTTCAAAAGAATGTAAATGCGACACTTCCTTGCTATTAAATAGCGTTTGCAGATGTCTGCGTATCGTAGCAAAAGTTTTCTAATGCTTCTTAAATCGCGTTATCGCATCTCATTCCTATGTTTCGTGATAAGATGTAATATTCATTGCGAAGTGTCACGTATACCGCGTATTCACTTCAAAAGAATGTAAATGCGACACTTCCTTGGTAGGAAATAGCGTTTGCAGATGTCTACGTATCGTAGCAATAGAGTTCTAGTGCTTCTTAGAACGCGATATCGCTACTTATTTCTATGTTTCATGATAAGGTGAAATATTCATTGTGGAGTGTTATGTATACCTCGTATTCACTTCAAAAGAATGTAAATGCGACACTTCCTTGGTAGGAAATAGCGTTTCCAGATGTCTACGTATGGTAGCAATAGAGTTCTAGTGCTTCGTAAAACGCGATAACGCTACATATTTCTATGTTTCACGATAAGGTGAAATATTCATTGTGGAGCGTTATGTATACCTCATATTCAATTCAGAAGAATGTAAATGCGACACTTCCATGGTAGGAAATAGCGTTTGCAGATGTCTACGTACCGTAGCAATAAAGTTCTAATTCTTCTTGGAACGCGATATCGCTACCTATTTCTATGTTTTATGATAAGGTAACATATTCATTGTGGAGTGCTATGTATACCTCGTATTCACTTCAAATGAATGTAAATGCGACGCTTCCTTGCTAGGAAATAGCGTTTGCAGATGTCTCCGTATTGAAGCAATAGAGTTCTAATGCTTCTTAAATAGGGATATCGCATCTCATTTCTATGTTCCATGATAAGATATAATATTCATTGCGAAGTGTCATGTATACCTTGTATTCAATTCACAAGAATGTAAATGCGACACTTCCTTGCTAGGAAATAGCGTTTGGAGATGTCCCCGTATCGAAGCAATAGAGATCTAATGCTTCTTAAATAGGGATATCGCATTTCATTTCTATGTTTCATGATAAGATATAATATTCATTGTGCAGTGTTATGTATACCTCGTATTCACTTCAAAAGAATGCAAATGCGACTCTTCCTTGCTAGGAAATAGCTTTTGTAGATGTCTACGTATCGTAGCAATAGAGTTCTAATGCATTCCAAATCGCGATATCGCATCTCATTTCTATGTTTCATGATAATATGTAATATTCATTGCGAAGTGCCACGTATACCTCGTATTCACTTCAAAAGAATGTAAATGCGACACTTCCTTGGTAGGAAATAGAGTTTGCAGATGTCTACGTATCGTAGCAACAGAGTTCTAATGCTTCTTAATACGCGATATCGCTACTTATTTCTATGTTTCATGATAAGGTGTAATATTCATTGTGGAGTGTTATGTATACCTCGTATTAACTTCAAAAGAATGTAAATGCGACACTTCCTTGCTATTAAATAGCGTTTGCAGATGTCTGCGTATCGTAGCAAAAGTTTTCTAATGCTTCTTAAATCGCGTTATCGCATCTCATTCCTATGTTTCGTGATAAGATGTAATATTCATTGCGAAGTGTCACGTATACCGCGTATTCACTTCTAAAGAATGTAAATGCGTCACTTCCTTGGTAGGAAATAGCGTTTGCAGATGTCTACGTATGGTAGCAATAGAGTTCTAGTGCTTCGTAAAACGCGATATCGCTACTTATTTCTATGTTTCACGATAAGGTGAAATATTCATTGTGGAGTGTTATGTATACCTCGTATTCACTTCAAATGAATGTGAATGCGACACTTCCATGGTAGGAAATAGCGTTTGCAGATGTCTACGTACCGTAGCAATAAAGTTGTAATTCTTCTTGGAACGCGATATCGCTACCTATTTCTATGTTTTATGATAAGGTAAAATATTCATTGTGGAGTGCTATGTATACCTCGTATTCACTTCAAATGAATGTAAATGCGACGCTTCCTTGCTAGGAAATAGCGTTTGCAGATGTCTCCGTATTGAAGCAATAGAGTTCCAATGCTTCTTAAATAGGGATATCGCATCTCATTTCTATGTTCCATGATAAGATATAATATTCATTGTGGAGTGTTATGTATACCTCGTATTCACTTCAAAAGAATGTAAATGCGACACTTCCTTGCTATTAAATAGCGTTTGCAGATGTCTGCGTATCGTAGCAAAAGTTTTCTAATGCTTCTTAAATCGCGTTATCGCATCTCATTCCTATGTTTCGTGATAAGATGTAATATTCATTGCGAAGTGTCACGTATACCGCGTATTCACTTCAAAAGAATGTAAATGTGACTCTTCCTTGCTAGGAAATAGCTTTTGCAGATGTCTACGTATCGTAGCAATAGAGTTCTAATGCATTTCAAATCGCGATATCGCATCTCATTTCTATGTTTCATGATAATATGTAATATTCATTGCGAAGTGCCACGTATACCTCGTATTCACTTCAAAAGAATGTAAATGCGACACTTCCTTGGTAGGAAATAGCGTTTGCAGATGTCTACGTATCGTAGCAACAGAGTTCTAATGCTTCTTAGTACGCGATATCGCTACTTATTTCTATGTTTCATGATAAGGTGTAATATTCATTGTGGAGTGTTATGTATACCTCGTATTAACTTCAATAGAATGTAAATGCGATACTTCCTTGCTATTAAATAGCGTTTGCAGATGTCTGCGTATCGTAGCAAGAGTTTTCTAATGCTTGTTAAATCGCGTTATCGCATCTCATTCCTATGTTTCGTGATAAGATGTAATATTCATTGCGAAGTGTCTCGTATACCGCGTATTCACTTCAAAAGAATGTAAATGCGACACTTCCTTGGTAGGAAATAGCGTTTGCTGATGCCTACGTATCGTAGCAATAGAGTTCTAGTGCTTCTTAGAACGCGATATCGATACTTATTTCTATGTTTCATGATAAGGTGAAATATTCATTGTGGAGTGTTATGTATACCTCGCATTCACTTCAAAAGAATGTAAATGCGACACTTCCTTGCTATTAAATAGCGTTTGCAGATGTCTGCGTATCGTAGCAAACGTTTTCTAATGCTTCTTAAATCGCGTTATCGCATCTCATTCCTATGTTTCGTGATAAGATGTAATATTCATTGCGAAGTGTCACGTATACCGCGTATTCACTTCAAAAGAATGTAAATGCGACACTTCCATGGTAGGAAATAGCGTTTGCAGATGTCTACGTACCGTAGCAACAAAGTTCTAATTCTTCTTGGAACGCGATATCGCTACCTATTTCTATGTTTTACGATAAGGTAAAATATTCATTGTGGAGTGCTATGCATACCTTGTATTCACTTCAAATGAATGTAAATGCGACGCTTCCTTGCTAGGAAATAGCGTTTGCAGATGTCTCCGTATTGAAGCAATAGAGTTCTAATGCTTCTTAAATAGGGATATCGCATCTCATTTCTATGTTTCATGATAAGATATAATATTCATTGCGAAGTGTCATGTATACCTTGTATTCAATTCACAAGAATGCAAATGCGACACTTCCTTGCTAGGAAATAGCGTTTGGAGATGTCCCCGTATCGAAGCAATGGAGATCTAATGCTTCTTAAATAGGGATATCGCATTTCATTTCTATGTTTCATGATAAGATATAATATTCATTGTGCAGTGTTATGTATACCTCGTATTCACTTCAAAAGAATGTAAATGCGACTCTTCCTTGCTAGGATATAGCTTTTGTAGATGTCTACGTACCGTAGCAATAAAGTTCTAATTCATCTTGGAACGCGATATCGCTACATATTTCTATGTTTTATGATAAGGTAAAATATTCATTGTGCAGTGTCATGTATACCTCGCATTCACTTCAAAAGAATGTAAATGCGACTCTTCCTTGCTAGGAAATAGCTTTTGCAGATGTCTACGTATCGTAGCAATAGAGTTCTAGTGCTTCTTAGAACGCAATATCGCTACTTATTTCTATGTTTCATGATAAGGTGAAATATTCATAGTGGAGTGTTATGTATACCTCGTATTCACTTCAAAAGAATGTAAATGCGACACTTCCTTGCTATTAAATAGCGTTTGCAGATGTCTGCGTATCGTAGCAAAATTTTTCTAATGCTTCTTAAATCGCGTTATCGCATCTCATTCCTATGTTTCGTGATAAGATGTAATATTCATTGCGAAGCGTCAGGTATACCGCGTATTCACTTCAAAAGAATGTAAATGCGACACTTCCTTGGTAGGAAATAGCGTTTGCAGATGTCTACGTATCGTAGCAATAGAGTTCTAGTGCTTCGTAAAACGCGATATCGCTACTTATTACTATGTTTCACGATAAGGTGAAATATTCATTGTGGAGTGTTATGTATACCTCGTATTCACTTCAAAAGAATGTAAATGCGACACTTCCATGGTAGGATATAGCGTTTGCAGATGTCTACGTACCGTAGCAATAAAGTTCTAATTCTTCTTGGAACGCGATATCGCTACCTATTTCTATGTTTTATGATAAGGAAAAATATTCATTGTGGAGTGCTATGTATACCTCGTATTCACTTCAAATGAATGTAAATGCGACGCTTCCTTGCTAGGAAACAGCGTTTGCAGATGTCTCCGTATTGAAGCAATAGAGTTCTAATGCTTCTTAAATAGGGATATCGCATCTCATTTCTATGTTTCATGATAAGATATAATATTCATTGCGAAGTGTCATGTATACCTTGTATTCAATACACAAGAATGTAAATGCGACACTTCCTTGCTAGGAAATAGCGTTTGGAGATGTCCCCGTATCGAAGCAATAGAGATCTAATGCTTCTTAAATAGGGATATCGCATTTCATTTCTATGTTTCATGATAAGATATAATATTCATTGTGCAGCGTTATGTATACCTCGTATTCACTTCAAAAGAATGTAAATGCGGCTCTTCCTTGCTAGGAAATAGCTTTTGTAGATGTCTACGTATCGTAGCAATAGAGTTCTAATGCAATTCAAATCGCGATATCGCATCTCATTTCTATGTTTCATGATAATATGTAATATTCATTGCGAAGTGCCACGTATACCTCGTATTCACTTCAAAAGAATGTAAATGCGACACTTCCTTGCTATTAAATAGTGTTTGCAGATGTCTGCGTATCGTAGCAAAAGTTTTCTAATGCTTCTTAAATCGCGTTATCGCATCTCATTCCTATGTTTCGTGATAAGATGTAATATTCATTGCGAAGTGTCACGTATACCGCGTATTCACTTCAAAAGAATGTAAATGCGACACTTCCTTGGTAGGAAATAGCGTTTGCAGATGTCTACGTATGGTAGCAATAGAGTTCTAGTGCTTCGTAAAACGCGATATCGCTACTTATTTCTATGGTTCACGATAAGGTGAAATATTCATTGTGGAGTGTTATGTATACCTCGTATTCACTTCAAAAGAATGTAAATGCAACACTTCCATGGTAGGAAATAGCGTTTGCAGATGTCTACGTACCGTAGCAATAAAGTTCTAATTCATCTTGGAACGCGATATCGCTACATATTTCTATGTTTTATGATAAGGTAAAATATTCATTGTGGAGTGCTATGTATACCTCGTATTCACTTCAAATGAATGTAAATGCGACGCTTCCTGGCTAGGAAATAGCGTTTGCAGATGTCTCCGTATTGAAGCAATAGAGTTCTAATGCTTCTTAAATAGGGATATCGCATCTCATTTCTATGTTTCATTATAAGATATAATATTCATTGCGAAGTGTCATGTATACCTTGTATTCAATTCACAAGAATGTAAATGCGACACTTCCTTGCTAGGAAATAGCGTTTGGAGATGTCCCCGTATCGAAGCAATAGAGATCTAATGCTTCTTAAATAGGGATATCGCATTTCATTTCTATGTTTCATGATAAGATATAATATTCATTGTGCAGTGTCATGTATACCTCGCATTCACCTCAAAAGAATGTAAATGCGACTCTTCCTTGCTAGGAAATAGCTTTTGCAGATGTCTACGTATCGTAGCAATAGAGTTCTAGTGCTTCTTAGAACGCAATATCGCTACTTATTTCTATGTTTCATGATAAGGTGAAATATTCATAGTGGAGTGTTATGTATACCTCGTATTCACTTCAAAAGAATGTAAATGCGACACTTCCTTGCTATTAAATAGCGTTTGCAGATGTCTGCGTATCGTAGCAAAATTTTTCTAATGCTTCTTAAATCGCGTTATCGCATCTCATTCCTATGTTTCGTGATAAGATGTAATATTCATTGCGAAGCGTCAGGTATACCGCGTATTCACTTCAAAAGAATGTAAATGCGACACTTCCTTGGTAGGAAATAGCGTTTGCAGATGTCTACGTATCGTAGCAATAGAGTTCTAGTGCTTCGTAAAACGCGATATCGCTACTTATTTCTATGTTTCACGATAAGGTGAAATATTCATTGTGGAGTGTTATGTATACCTCGTATTCACTTCAAAAGAATGTAAATGCGACACTTCCATGGTAGGATATAGCGTTTGCAGATGTCTACGTACCGTAGCAATAAAGTTCTAATTCTTCTTGGAACGCGATATCGCTACCTATTTCTATGTTTTATGATAAGGAAAAATATTCATTGTGGAGTGCTATGTATACCTCGTATTCACTTCAAATGAATGTAAATGCGACGCTTCCTTGCTAGGAAACAGCGTTTGCAGATGTCTCCGTATTGAAGCAATAGAGTTCTAATGCTTCTTAAATAGGGATATCGCATCTCATTTCTATGTTTCATGATAAGATATAATATTCATTGCGAAGTGTCATGTATACCTTGTATTCAATACACAAGAATGTAAATGCGACACTTCCTTGCTAGGAAATAGCGTTTGGAGATGTCCCCGTATCGAAGCAATAGAGATCTAATGCTTCTTAAATAGGGATATCGCATTTCATTTCTATGTTTCATGATAAGATATAATATTCATTGTGCAGCGTTATGTATACCTCGTATTCACTTCAAAAGAATGTAAATGCGGCTCTTCCTTGCTAGGAAATAGCTTTTGTAGATGTCTACGTATCGTAGCAATAGAGTTCTAATGCATTTCAAATCGCGATATCGCATCTCATTTCTATGTTTCATGATAATATGTAATATTCATTGCGAAGTGCCACGTATACCTCGTATTCACTTCAAAAGAATGTAAATGCGACACTTCCTTGCTATTAAATAGCGTTTGCAGATGTCTGCGTATCGTAGCAAAAGTTTTCTAATGCTTCTTAAATCGCGTTATCGCATCTCATTCCTATGTTTCATGGTAAGATATAATATGATTTGCGAAGTGTTATGTATTCCTCGTCTACACTTCAAATGAATGTAAATGCGACACTTCCTTGCAAGGAAATAGCGTTTGCAGATGTCCACGTATCGTAGCAATAGACATCTAATGCTTCTTAAAACGCGATATCGCATCTCATTTCTATGTTTCATGGTAAGATATAATATGATTTGCGAAGTGTCATGTATTCCTCGTCTACCCTTCAAATGAATGTGAATGCGATACTTCCTCGCTAGGAAATAGCGTTTGCAGATGTCTACGTATCGTAGCAATAGCTTTCTAATGCTTCTTAAAACGCGATATCGCATCTCATTTCTATGTTTCATGGTAAGATGTAATATGATTTGCAAAGTGCTATGTATTCCTCGTCTACACTTCAAATGAATGTAAATGCGACACTTCCTTGCAAGGAAATAGCGTTTTCAGATGTCTACGTATCGAAGCAATAGTGTTCAAATGCTTCTTAAAACGAGATATTGCATCTCATATTTATGTTTCATGATAAGATATAATATTCATTGCGAAGTGTTATGCATTCCTCGTCTACGATTCAAATGTAAGTAAATGCGACACTTCCTTGCATGGAAATAACGATTGCAGATGTCTACGTATCGTAGCAATAGAGTTCATATGATTCTTAAAACGCGAAATCGCATTTCATTTCTATGTTTCATGGTAAGATATAACATGATTAGCGAAGTGTTATGTATTCCTCGTCTACGCTTCAAATGAATGTGAATGCGATACTTCCTCGCTAGGAAATAGCGTTTGCAGATGTCTACGTATCGTAGCAATAGCTTTCTAATGCTTCTTAAAACGCTATATCGCATCTCATTTCTATGTTCCATGGTAAGATATAATATGATTTGCGAAGTGTCATGTATTCCTCGTCTACACTTCAAATGAATGTAAATGCGACACTTCCTTGCTAGGAAGTAGCAAGGAAGTAGGTATCGTAGCAATAGAGTTCTAATGCTTCTTAAAACGAGATATTGCATCTCATATCTATGTTTCATGATAAGATATAATATTCATTGCGAAGTGTTATGCATTCCTCGTCTACACTTCAAATGAATGTGAATGCGATACTTCCTCGCTAGGAAATAGCGTTTGCAGATGTCTACGTATCGTAGCAATAGCTTTCTAATGCTTCTTAAAACGCGATATCGCATCTCATATCTATGTTTCATGGTAAGATATAATATGATTTGCGAAGTGTTATGTATTCCTCGTCCACACTTCAAATGAATGTGAATGCGACACGTCCTCGCTAGGAAATAGCGTTTGCAGATGTCTACGTATCGTAGCAATAGATTTCTAATGCTTCTTAAAACGCGATATCGCATCTCATTTCTATGTTTCATGGTAAGATATAATATGATTTGCGAAGTGTCATATATTCCTCGTCTACACTTCAAATGAATGTAAATGCGACACTTCCTTCCAAAGAAATAGCGTTTGCAGATGTCTACGTATCGTAGCAATAGATGTCTAACGCTTCTTAAAACGCGATATCGCATCTCATTTCTATGTTTCATGGTAAGATATAATATGATTTGCGAAGTGTCATATATTCCTCGTCTACACTTCAAATGAAAGTAAATGCGACACTTCCTTGCTAGGAAATAGCGTCTGCAGATGTCTACGTATCGTAGCAATAGAGTTGTAATGCTTCTTAAAACGCGATATCGCATCTCATTTCTATGTTTCATGGTAAGATGTAATATGATTTGCGAAGTGTTATGTATTCCTCGTCTACACTTCAAATGAATGTAAATGCGACACTTCCTTGCAAGGAAATAACGTTTGCAGATGTCCACGTATCGAAGCATAGAGTTCAAATGCTTCTTAAAACGAGATATTGCATCTCTTATCTATGTTTCATGATAAGATATAATATTCATTGCGAAGTGTTATGCATTCCTCGTCTACACTTCAAATGAATGTAAATGCGACACTTCCTTGCAAAGAAATAGCGTTTGCAGATGTCTACGTATCGTAGCAATAGGTTTCTAATGCCTCTTAAAACGCGATATCGCATCTGATTTCTATGTTTCATGGTAAGATATAATATGATTTGCGAAGTTTCATGTATTCCTCGTCTACACTTCAAATTAATGTAAATGCGACACTTCCTTGCAAGGAAATAGCGTTTGGACATGTCCCCGTATCGAAGCAATAGAGATCTAATGCTTCTTAAATAGGGATATCGCATTTCATTTCTATGTTTCATGATAAGATATAATATTCATTGTGCAGTGTCATGTATACCTCGCATTCACTTCAAAAGAATGTAAATGCGACTCTTCCTTGCTAGGAAATAGCTTTTGCAGATGTCTACGTATCGTAGCAATAGAGTTCTAGTGCTTCTTAGAACGCAATATCGCTACTTATTTCTATGTTTCATGATAAGGTGAAATAATCATTGTGGAGTGTTATGTATACCTCGTATTCACTTCAAAAGAAAGTAAATGCGACACTTCCTTGCTATTAAATAGCGTTTGCAGATGTCTGCGTATCGTAGCAAAATTTTTCTAATGCTTCTTAAATCGCGTTATCGCATCTCATTCCTATGTTTCGCGATAAGATGTAATATTCATTGCGAAGCGTCAGGTATACCGCGTATTCACTTCAAAAGAATGTAAATGCGACACTTCCTTGGTAGGAAATAGCGTTTGCAGATGTCTACGTATCGTAGCAATAGAGTTCTAGTGCTTCTTAGAACGCGATATCGCTACTTATTTCTATGTTTCATGATAAGGTGAAATATTCATTGAGGAGTGTTATGTATACCGCGTATTCACTTCAAAAGAATGTAAATGCGACACTTCCTTGCTATTAAATAGCGTTTGCAGATGTCTGCGTATCGTAGCAAAAGTTTTCTAATGCTTCTTAAATCGCGTTATCGCATCTCATTCCTATGTTTCGTGATAAGATGTAATATTCATTGCGAAGTGTCACGTATACCGCGTATTCACTTCAAAAGAATGTAAATGCGACACTTCCATGGTAGGAAATAGCGTTTGCAGATGTCTACGTACCGTAGCAACAAAGTTCTAATTCTTCTTGGAACGCGATATCGCTACCTATTTCTATGTTTTACGATAAGGTAAAATATTCATTGTGGAGTGCTATGCATACCTTGTATTCACTTCAAATGAATGTAAATGCGACGCTTCCTTGCTAGGAAATAGCGTTTGCAGATGTCTCCGTATTGAAGCAATAGAGTTCTAATGCTTCTTAAATAGGGATATCGCATCTCATTTCTATGTTTCATGATAAGATATAATATTCATTGCGAAGTGTCATGTATACCTTGTATTCAATTCACAAGAATGCAAATGCGACACTTCCTTGCTAGGAAATAGCGTTTGGAGATGTCCCCGTATCGAAGCAATGGAGATCTAATGCTTCTTAAATAGGGATATCGCATTTCATTTCTATGTTTCATGATAAGATATAATATTCATTGTGCAGTGTTATGTATACCTCGTATTCACTTCAAAAGAATGTAAATGCGACTCTTCCTTGCTAGGATATAGCTTTTGTAGATGTCTACGTACCGTAGCAATAAAGTTCTAATTCATCTTGGAACGCGATATCGCTACATATTTCTATGTTTTATGATAAGGTAAAATATTCATTGTGGAGTGCTATGTATACCTCGTATTCACTTCAAATGAATGTAAATGCGACGCTTCCTGGCTAGGAAATAGCGTTTGCAGATGTCTCCGTATTGAAGCAATAGAGTTCTAATGCTTCTTAAATAGGGATATCGCATCTCATTTCTATGTTTCATGATAAGATATAATATTCATTGCGAAGTGTCATGTATACCTTGTATTCAATTCACAAGAATGTAAATGCGACACTTCCTTGCTAGGAAATAGCGTTTGGAGATGTCCCCGTATCGAAGCAATAGAGATCTAATGCTTCTTAAATAGGGATATCGCATTTCATTTCTATGTTTCATGATAAGATATAATATTCATTGTGCAGTGTCATGTATACCTCGCATTCACTTCAAAAGAATGTAAATGCGTCACTTCCTTGGTAGGAAATAGCGTTTGCAGATGTCTACGTATGGTAGCAATAGAGTTCTAGTGCTTCGTAAAACGCGATATCGCTACTTATTTCTATGTTTCACGATAAGGTGAAATATTCATTGTGGAGTGTTATGTATACCTCGTATTCACTTCAAAAGAATGTAAATGCGACACTTCCATGGTAGGATATAGCGTTTGCAGATGTCTACGTACCGTAGCAATAAAGTTCTAATTCTTCTTGGAACGCGATATCGCTACCTATTTCTATGTTTTATGATAAGGAAAAATATTCATTGTGGAGTGCTATGTATACCTCGTATTCACTTCTAATGAATGTAAATGCGACGCTTCCTTGCTAGGAAACAGCGTTTGCAGATGTCTCCGTATTGAAGCAATAGAGTTCTAATGCTTCTTAAATAGGGATATCGCATCTCATTTCTATGTTTCATGATAAGATATAATATTCATTGCGAAGTGTCATGTATACCTTGTATTCAATACACAAGAATGTAAATGCGACACTTCCTTGCTAGGAAATAGCGTTTGGAGATGTCCCCGTATCGAAGCAATAGAGATCTAATGCTTCTTAAATAGGGATATCGCATTTCATTTCTATGTTTCATGATAAGATATAATATTCATTGTGCAGCGTTATGTATACCTCGTATTCACTTCAAAAGAATGTAAATGCGGCTCTTCCTTGCTAGGAAATAGCTTTTGTAGATGTCTACGTATCGTAGCAATAGAGTTCTAATGCAATTCAAATCGCGATATCGCATCTCATTTCTATGTTTCATGATAATATGTAATATTCATTGCGAAGTGCCACGTATACCTCGTATTCACTTCAAAAGAATGTAAATGCGACACTTCCTTGCTATTAAATAGCGTTTGCAGATGTCTGCGTATCGTAGCAAAAGTTTTCTAATGCTTCTTAAATCGCGTTATCGCATCTCATTCCTATGTTTCGTGATAATATGTAATATTCATTGCGAAGTGTCACGTATACCGCGTATTCACTTCAAAAGAATGTAAATGCGACACTTCCTTGGTAGGAAATAGCGTTTGCAGATGTCTACGTATGGTAGCAATAGAGTTCTAGTGCTTCGTAAAACGCGATATCGCTACTTATTTCTATGGTTCACGATAAGGTGAAATATTCATTGTGGAGTGTTATGTATACCTCGTATTCACTTCAAAAGAATGTAAATGCAACACTTCCATGGTAGGAAATAGCGTTTGCAGATGTCTACGTACCGTAGCAATAAAGTTCTAATTCATCTTGGAACGCGATATCGCTACATATTTCTATGTTTTATGATAAGGTAAAATATTCATTGTGGAGTGCTATGTATACCTCGTATTCACTTCAAATGAATGTAAATGCGACGCTTCCTGGCTAGGAAATAGCGTTTGCAGATGTCTCCGTATTGAAGCAATAGAGTTCTAATGCTTCTTAAATAGGGATATCGCATCTCATTTCTATGTTTCATTATAAGATATAATATTCATTGCGAAGTGTCATGTATACCTTGTATTCAATTCACAAGAATGTAAATGCGACACTTCCTTGCTAGGAAATAGCGTTTGGAGATGTCCCCGTATCGAAGCAATAGAGATCTAATGCTTCTTAAATAGGGATATCGCATTTCATTTCTATGTTTCATGATAAGATATAATATTCATTGTGCAGTGTCATGTATACCTCGCATTCACTTCAAAAGAATGTAAATGCGACTCTTCCTTGCTAGGAAATAGCTTTTGCAGATGTCTACGTATCGTAGCAATAGAGTTCTAGTGCTTCTTAGAACGCAATATCGCTACTTATTTCTATGTTTCATGATAAGGTGAAATATTCATAGTGGAGTGTTATGTATACCTCGTATTCACTTCAAAAGAATGTAAATGCGACACTTCCTTGCTATTAAATAGCGTTTGCAGATGTCTGCGTATCGTAGCAAAATTTTTCTAATGCTTCTTAAATCGCGTTATCGCATCTCATTCCTATGTTTCGTGATAAGATGTAATATTCATTGCGAAGCGTCAGGTATACCGCGTATTCACTTCAAAAGAATGTAAATGCGACACTTCCTTGGTAGGAAATAGCGTTTGCAGATGTCTACGTATCGTAGCAATAGAGTTCTAGTGCTTCGTAAAACGCGATATCGCTACTTATTACTATGTTTCACGATAAGGTGAAATATTCATTGTGGAGTGTTATGTATACCTCGTATTCACTTCAAAAGAATGTAAATGCGACACTTCCATGGTAGGATATAGCGTTTGCAGATGTCTACGTACCGTAGCAATAAAGTTCTAATTCTTCTTGGAACGCGATATCGCTACCTATTTCTATGTTTTATGATAAGGAAAAATATTCATTGTGGAGTGCTATGTATACCTCGTATTCACTTCAAATGAATGTAAATGCGACGCTTCCTTGCTAGGAAACAGCGTTTGCAGATGTCTCCGTATTGAAGCAATAGAGTTCTAATGCTTCTTAAATAGGGATATCGCATCTCATTTCTATGTTTCATGATAAGATATAATATTCATTGCGAAGTGTCATGTATACCTTGTATTCAATACACAAGAATGTAAATGCGACACTTCCTTGCTAGGAAATAGCGTTTGGAGATGTCCCCGTATCGAAGCAATAGAGATCTAATGCTTCTTAAATAGGGATATCGCATTTCATTTCTATGTTTCATGATAAGATATAATATTCATTGTGCAGCGTTATGTATACCTCGTATTCACTTCAAAAGAATGTAAATGCGGCTCTTCCTTGCTAGGAAATAGCTTTTGTAGATGTCTACGTATCGTAGCAATAGAGTTCTAATGCAATTCAAATCGCGATATCGCATCTCATTTCTATGTTTCATGATAATATGTAATATTCATTGCGAAGTGCCACGTATACCTCGTATTCACTTCAAAAGAATGTAAATGCGACACTTCCTTGCTATTAAATAGCGTTTGCAGATGTCTGCGTATCGTAGCAAAAGTTTTCTAATGCTTCTTAAATCGCGTTATCGCATCTCATTCCTATGTTTCGTGATAAGATGTAATATTCATTGCGAAGTGTCACGTATACCGCGTATTCACTTCAAAAGAATGTAAATGCGACACTTCCTTGGTAGGAAATAGCGTTTGCAGATGTCTACGTATGGTAGCAATAGAGTTCTAGTGCTTCGTAAAACGCGATATCGCTACTTATTTCTATGGTTCACGATAAGGTGAAATATTCATTGTGGAGTGTTATGTATACCTCGTATTCACTTCAAAAGAATGTAAATGCAACACTTCCATGGTAGGAAATAGCGTTTGCAGATGTCTACGTACCGTAGCAATAAAGTTCTAATTCATCTTGGAACGCGATATCGCTACATATTTCTATGTTTTATGATAAGGTAAAATATTCATTGTGGAGTGCTATGTATACCTCGTATTCACTTCAAATGAATGTAAATGCGACGCTTCCTGGCTAGGAAATAGCGTTTGCAGATGTCTCCGTATTGAAGCAATAGAGTTCTAATGCTTCTTAAATAGGGATATCGCATCTCATTTCTATGTTTCATTATAAGATATAATATTCATTGCGAAGTGTCATGTATACCTTGTATTCAATTCACAAGAATGTAAATGCGACACTTCCTTGCTAGGAAATAGCGTTTGGAGATGTCCCCGTATCGAAGCAATAGAGATCTAATGCTTCTTAAATAGGGATATCGCATTTCATTTCTATGTTTCATGATAAGATATAATATTCATTGTGCAGTGTCATGTATACCTCGCATTCACTTCAAAAGAATGTAAATGCGACTCTTCCTTGCTAGGAAATAGCTTTTGCAGATGTCTACGTATCGTAGCAATAGAGTTCTAGTGCTTCTTAGAACGCAATATCGCTACTTATTTCTATGTTTCATGATAAGGTGAAATATTCATAGTGGAGTGTTATGTATACCTCGTATTCACTTCAAAAGAATGTAAATGCGACACTTCCTTGCTATTAAATAGCGTTTGCAGATGTCTGCGTATCGTAGCAAAATTTTTCTAATGCTTCTTAAATCGCGTTATCGCATCTCATTCCTATGTTTCGTGATAAGATGTAATATTCATTGCGAAGCGTCAGGTATACCGCGTATTCACTTCAAAAGAATGTAAATGCGACACTTCCTTGGTAGGAAATAGCGTTTGCAGATGTCTACGTATCGTAGCAATAGAGTTCTAGTGCTTCGTAAAACGCGATATCGCTACTTATTTCTATGTTTCACGATAAGGTGAAATATTCATTGTGGAGTGTTATGTATACCTCGTATTCACTTCAAAAGAATGTAAATGCGACACTTCCATGGTAGGATATAGCGTTTGCAGATGTCTACGTACCGTAGCAATAAAGTTCTAATTCTTCTTGGAACGCGATATCGCTACCTATTTCTATGTTTTATGATAAGGAAAAATATTCATTGTGGAGTGCTATGTATACCTCGTATTCACTTCAAATGAATGTAAATGCGACGCTTCCTTGCTAGGAAACAGCGTTTGCAGATGTCTCCGTATTGAAGCAATAGAGTTCTAATGCTTCTTAAATAGGGATATCGCATCTCATTTCTATGTTTCATGATAAGATATAATATTCATTGCGAAGTGTCATGTATACCTTGTATTCAATACACAAGAATGTAAATGCGACACTTCCTTGCTAGGAAATAGCGTTTGGAGATGTCCCCGTATCGAAGCAATAGAGATCTAATGCTTCTTAAATAGGGATATCGCATTTCATTTCTATGTTTCATGATAAGATATAATATTCATTGTGCAGCGTTATGTATACCTCGTATTCACTTCAAAAGAATGTAAATGCGGCTCTTCCTTGCTAGGAAATAGCTTTTGTAGATGTCTACGTATCGTAGCAATAGAGTTCTAATGCATTTCAAATCGCGATATCGCATCTCATTTCTATGTTTCATGATAATATGTAATATTCATTGCGAAGTGCCACGTATACCTCGTATTCACTTCAAAAGAATGTAAATGCGACACTTCCTTGCTATTAAATAGCGTTTGCAGATGTCTGCGTATCGTAGCAAAAGTTTTCTAATGCTTCTTAAATCGCGTTATCGCATCTCATTCCTATGTTTCATGGTAAGATATAATATGATTTGCGAAGTGTTATGTATTCCTCGTCTACACTTCAAATGAATGTAAATGCGACACTTCCTTGCAAGGAAATAGCGTTTGCAGATGTCCACGTATCGTAGCAATAGACATCTAATGCTTCTTAAAACGCGATATCGCATCTCATTTCTATGTTTCATGGTAAGATATAATATGATTTGCGAAGTGTCATGTATTCCTCGTCTACCCTTCAAATGAATGTGAATGCGATACTTCCTCGCTAGGAAATAGCGTTTGCAGATGTCTACGTATCGTAGCAATAGCTTTCTAATGCTTCTTAAAACGCGATATCGCATCTCATTTCTATGTTTCATGGTAAGATGTAATATGATTTGCAAAGTGCTATGTATTCCTCGTCTACACTTCAAATGAATGTAAATGCGACACTTCCTTGCAAGGAAATAGCGTTTTCAGATGTCTACGTATCGAAGCAATAGTGTTCAAATGCTTCTTAAAACGAGATATTGCATCTCATATTTATGTTTCATGATAAGATATAATATTCATTGCGAAGTGTTATGCATTCCTCGTCTACGATTCAAATGTAAGTAAATGCGACACTTCCTTGCATGGAAATAACGATTGCAGATGTCTACGTATCGTAGCAATAGAGTTCATATGATTCTTAAAACGCGAAATCGCATTTCATTTCTATGTTTCATGGTAAGATATAACATGATTAGCGAAGTGTTATGTATTCCTCGTCTACGCTTCAAATGAATGTGAATGCGATACTTCCTCGCTAGGAAATAGCGTTTGCAGATGTCTACGTATCGTAGCAATAGCTTTCTAATGCTTCTTAAAACGCTATATCGCATCTCATTTCTATGTTCCATGGTAAGATATAATATGATTTGCGAAGTGTCATGTATTCCTCGTCTACACTTCAAATGAATGTAAATGCGACACTTCCTTGCTAGGAAGTAGCAAGGAAGTAGGTATCGTAGCAATAGAGTTCTAATGCTTCTTAAAACGAGATATTGCATCTCATATCTATGTTTCATGATAAGATATAATATTCATTGCGAAGTGTTATGCATTCCTCGTCTACACTTCAAATGAATGTGAATGCGATACTTCCTCGCTAGGAAATAGCGTTTGCAGATGTCTACGTATCGTAGCAATAGCTTTCTAATGCTTCTTAAAACGCGATATCGCATCTCATATCTATGTTTCATGGTAAGATATAATATGATTTGCGAAGTGTTATGTATTCCTCGTCCACACTTCAAATGAATGTGAATGCGACACGTCCTCGCTAGGAAATAGCGTTTGCAGATGTCTACGTATCGTAGCAATAGATTTCTAATGCTTCTTAAAACGCGATATCGCATCTCATTTCTATGTTTCATGGTAAGATATAATATGATTTGCGAAGTGTCATATATTCCTCGTCTACACTTCAAATGAATGTAAATGCGACACTTCCTTCCAAAGAAATAGCGTTTGCAGATGTCTACGTATCGTAGCAATAGATGTCTAACGCTTCTTAAAACGCGATATCGCATCTCATTTCTATGTTTCATGGTAAGATATAATATGATTTGCGAAGTGTCATATATTCCTCGTCTACACTTCAAATGAAAGTAAATGCGACACTTCCTTGCTAGGAAATAGCGTCTGCAGATGTCTACGTATCGTAGCAATAGAGTTGTAATGCTTCTTAAAACGCGATATCGCATCTCATTTCTATGTTTCATGGTAAGATGTAATATGATTTGCGAAGTGTTATGTATTCCTCGTCTACACTTCAAATGAATGTAAATGCGACACTTCCTTGCAAGGAAATAACGTTTGCAGATGTCCACGTATCGAAGCATAGAGTTCAAATGCTTCTTAAAACGAGATATTGCATCTCTTATCTATGTTTCATGATAAGATATAATATTCATTGCGAAGTGTTATGCATTCCTCGTCTACACTTCAAATGAATGTAAATGCGACACTTCCTTGCAAAGAAATAGCGTTTGCAGATGTCTACGTATCGTAGCAATAGGTTTCTAATGCCTCTTAAAACGCGATATCGCATCTGATTTCTATGTTTCATGGTAAGATATAATATGATTTGCGAAGTTTCATGTATTCCTCGTCTACACTTCAAATTAATGTAAATGCGACACTTCCTTGCAAGGAAATAGCGTTTGGACATGTCCCCGTATCGAAGCAATAGAGATCTAATGCTTCTTAAATAGGGATATCGCATTTCATTTCTATGTTTCATGATAAGATATAATATTCATTGTGCAGTGTCATGTATACCTCGCATTCACTTCAAAAGAATGTAAATGCGACTCTTCCTTGCTAGGAAATAGCTTTTGCAGATGTCTACGTATCGTAGCAATAGAGTTCTAGTGCTTCTTAGAACGCAATATCGCTACTTATTTCTATGTTTCATGATAAGGTGAAATATTCATTGTGGAGTGTTATGTATACCTCGTATTCACTTCAAAAGAATGTAAATGCGACACTTCCTTGCTATTAAATAGCGTTTGCAGATGTCTGCGTATCGTAGCAAAATTTTTCTAATGCTTCTTAAATCGCGTTATCGCATCTCATTCCTATGTTTCGCGATAAGATGTAATATTCATTGCGAAGCGTCAGGTATACCGCGTATTCACTTCAAAAGAATGTAAATGCGACACTTCCTTGGTAGGAAATAGCGTTTGCAGATGTCTACGTATCGTAGCAATAGAGTTCTAGTGCTTCTTAGAACGCGATATCGCTACTTATTTCTATGTTTCATGATAAGGTGAAATATTCATTGAGGAGTGTTATGTATACCGCGTATTCACTTCAAAAGAATGTAAATGCGACACTTCCTTGCTATTAAATAGCGTTTGCAGATGTCTGCGTATCGTAGCAAAAGTTTTCTAATGCTTCTTAAATCGCGTTATCGCATCTCATTCCTATGTTTCGTGATAAGATGTAATATTCATTGCGAAGTGTCACGTATACCGCGTATTCACTTCAAAAGAATGTAAATGCGACACTTCCTTGGTAGGAAATAGCGTTTGCAGATGTCTACGTATGGTAGCAATAGAGTTCTAGTGCTTCGTAAAACGCGATATCGCTACTTATATCTATGTTTCACGATAAGGTGAAATATTCATTGTGGAGTGTTATGTATACCTCGTATTCACTTCAAAAGAATGTAAATGCGACACTTCCATGGTAGGATATAGCGTTTGCAGATGTCTACGTACCGTAGCAATAAAGTTCTAATTCTTCTTGGAACGCGATATCGCTACCTATTTCTATGTTTTATGATAAGGTAAAATATTCATTGTGGAGTGCTATGTATACCTCGTATTCACTTCAAATGAATGTAAATGCGACGCTTCCTTGCTAGGAAATAGCGTTTGCAGATGTCTCCGTATTGAAGCAATAGAGTTCTAATGCTTCTTAAATAGGGATATCGCATCTCATTTCTATGTTTCATGATAAGATATAATATTCATTGCGAAGTGTCATGTGTACCTTGTATTCAATTCACAAGAATGTAAATGCGACACTTCCTTGCTAGGAAATAGCGTTTGGAGATGTCCCCGTATCGAAGCAATAGAGATCTAATGCTTCTTAAATAGGGATATCGCATTTCATTTCTATGTTTCATGATAAGATATAATATTCATTGTGCAGCGTTATGTATACCTCGTATTCACTTCAAAAGAATGTAAATGCGGCTCTTCCTTGCTAGGATATAGCTTTTGTAGATGTCTACGTATCGTAGCAATAGAGTTCTAATGCATTTCAAATCGCGATATCGCATCTCATTTCTATGTTTCATGATAATATGTAATATTCATTGCGAAGTGCCACGTATACCTCGTATTCACTTCAAAAGAATGTAAATGCGACACTTCCTTGGTAGGAAATAGCGTTTGCAGATGTCTACGTATCGTAGCAACAGAGTTCTAATGCTTCTTAATACGCGATATCGCTACTTATTTCTATGTTTCATGATAAGGTGTAATATTCATTGTGGAGTGTTATGTATACCTCGTATTCACTTCAAAAGAATGTAAATGCGACACTTCCTTGCTATTAAATAGCGTTTGCAGATGTCTGCGTATCGTAGCAAAAGTTTTCTAATGCTTCTTAAATCGCGTTATCGCATCTCATTCCTATGTTTCGTGATAAGATGTAATATTCATTGCGAAGTGTCACGTATACCGCGTATTCACTTCAAAAGAATGTAAATGCGACACTTCCTTGGTAGGAAATAGCGTTTGCAGATGACCACGTATCGTAAGAATAGAGTTCTAATACTTATTAAATCGAGATGTCGCATTACATTTCTATGTTTCATGATAAGATATAATATCCATTGCGAAGTGTCATTTTCACCTCGTATTCACTTCAAAGGAATGTAAATGCGACATTTCCTTGCTAGGACATAGCGTTTGCAGTTGTCTACGTATCGTAGCAATAGAGTACTAAGGCTGCTTAAATCGCCATATCGCATCTCATTTCTATGTTTCGTGTTAAGATATAATGTTCATTGCGAAGTGTCATGTATACCTCGTATTCACTTCAAAAGAATGTAAATGCGACACTTCCTTCCTAGGAAATAGCGTTTCCAGATGACCACGTATCGTAAGAATAGAGTTCTAATACTTCTTAAAACGAGATGTCGCATCTCATTTCTATGTTTCATGATAAGATATAATATCCATGGCGAAGTGTCTTGCATACCTCGTATTCACTTCAATGGAATGTAAATGCGACACTTCCATGCTAGGAAATAGCGTTTGCAGATGTCTACGTATCGTAGCAATAGATAGGTAATGCTTCTTAAAACGCGATATCGCATCTCATTTCTGTTTCATGGTAAGATATAATATTCATTGCGAAGTGTCATGTTTTCCTCGTCTACCCTTCAAATGAATGTCAATGCGATTCTTCCTCGCTAGGAAATAGCGTTTGCAGATGTCTACGTATCGTAGCAATAGCTTTCTAATGCTTCTTAAAACGCGATATCGCATCTCATTCCTATGTTTCATGGTAAGATATAATATGATTTGCGAAGTGTTATGTATTCCTCGTCTACCCTTCAAATGAATGTGAATGCGACACTTCCTCGCTAGGAAATAGCGTTTGCAGATGTCTACGTATCGTAGCAATAGATTTCTAATGCTTCTTAAAACGCGATATCGCATCTCATTTCTATGTTTCATGGTAAGATATAATATGATTTGCGAAGTGTCATGTATTCCTCGTCTACACTTCAAATGAATGTAAATGCGACACTTCCTAGCAAGGAAATAGCGTTTGCAGATGTCTACGTATCATAGCAATAGATTTCTAATGCTTCTTAAAACGCGATATCGCATCTCATTTCTATGTTTCATGGTAAGATATAATATGATTTGCGAAGTGTCATGTATTCCTCGTCTACCCTTCAAATGAATGTGAATGCGATACTTCCTCGCTAGGAAATAGCGTTTGCAGATGTCTACGTATCGTAGCAATAGCTTTCTAATGCTTCTTAAAACGCGATATCGCATCTCATTTCTATGTTTCATGGTAAGATGTAATATGATTTGCAAAGTGCTATGTATTCCTCGTCTACACTTCAAATGAATGTAAATGCGACACTTCCTTGCAAGGAAATAGCGTTTTCAGATGTCTACGTATCGAAGCAATAGAGTTCAAATGCTTCTTAAAACGAGATATTGCATCTCATATTTATGTTTCATGATAAGATATAATATTCATTGCGAAGTGTTATGGATTCCTCGTCTACGATTCAAATGAAAGTAAATGCGACACTTCCTTGCATGGAAATAACGATTGCAGATGTCTACGTATCGTAGCAATAGAGTTCATATGATTCTTAAAACGCGATATCGCATTTCATTTCTATGTTTCATGGTAAGATATAACATGATTTGCGAAGTGTTATGTATTCCTCGTCTACGCTTCAAATGAATGTGAATGCGATACTTCCTTGCTAGGAAATAGCGTTTGCAGATGTCTACGTATCGTAGCAATAGCTTTCTAATGCTTCTTAAAACGCTATATCGCATCTCATTTCTATGTTCCATGGTAAGATATAATATGATTTGCGAAGTGTCATGTATTCCTCGTCTACACTTCAAATGAATGTAAATGCGACACTTCCTAGCTAGGAAGTAGCAAGGAAGTAGGTATCGTAGCAATAGAGTTCTAATGCTTCTTAAAACGAGATATGGCATCTCATATCTATGTTTCATGATAAGATATAATATTCATTGCGAAGTGTTATGCATTCCTCGTCTACACTTCAAATGAATGTGAATGCGATACTTCCTCGCTAGGAAATAGCGTTTGCAGATGTCTACGTATCGTAGCAATAGCTTTCTAATGCTTCTTAAAACGCGATATCGCATCTCATATCTATGTTTCATGGTAAGATATAATATGATTTGCGAAGTGTTATGTATTCCTCGTCCACACTTCAAATGAATGTGAATGCGACACTTCCTCGCTAGGAAATAGCGTTTGCAGATGTCTACGTATCGTAGCAATAGATTTCTAATGCTTCTTAAAACGCGATATCGCATCTCATTTCTATGTTTCATGGTAAGATATAATATGATTTGCGAAGTGTCATATATTCCTCGTCTACACTTCAAATGAATGTAAATGCGACACTTCCTAGCAAGGAAATAGCGTTTGCAGATGTCTACGTATCATAGCAATAGATTTCTAATGCTTCTTAAAACGCGATATCGCATCTCATTTCTATGTTTCATGGTAAGATATAATATGATTTGCGAAGTGTCATATATTCCTCGTCTACACTTCAAATGAATGTAAATGCGACACTTCCTAGCAAGGAAATAGCGTTTGCAGATGTCTACGTATCATAGCAATAGATTTCTAATGCTTCTTAAAACGCGATATCGCATCTCATTTCTATGTTTCATGGTAAGATATAATATGATTTGCGAAGTGTCATGTATTCCTCGTCTACCCTTCAAATGAATGTGAATGCGATACTTCCTCGCTAGGAAATAGCGTTTGCAGATGTCTACGTATCGTAGCAATAGCTTTCTAATGCTTCTTAAAACGCGATATCGCATCTCATTTCTATGTTTCATTGTAAGATGTAATATGATTTGCAAAGTGCTATGTATTCCTCGTCTACACTTCAAATGAATGTAAATGCGACACTTCCTTGCAAGGAAATAGCGTTTTCAGATGTCTACGTATCGAAGCAATAGAGTTCAAATGCTTCTTAAAACGAGATATTGCATCTCATATTTATGTTTCATGATAAGATATAATATTCATTGCGAAGTGTTATGCATTCCTCGTCTACGATTCAAATGAAAGTAAATGCGACACTTCCTTGCATGGAAATAACGATTGCAGATGTCTACGTATCGTAGCAATAGAGTTCATATGATTCTTAAAACGCGATATCGCATTTCATTTCTATGTTTCATGGTAAGATATAACATGATTTGCGAAGTGTTATGTATTCCTCGTCTACGCTTCAAATGAATGTGAATGCGATACTTCCTCGCTAGGAAATAGCGTTTGCAGATGTCTACGTATCGTAGCAATAGCTTTCTAATGCTTCTTAAAACGCTATATCGCATCTCATTTCTATGTTCCATGGTAAGATATAATATGATTTGCGAAGTGTCATGTATTCCTCGTCTACACTTCAAATGAATGTAAATGCGACACTTCCTAGCTAGGAAGTAGCAAGGAAGTAGGTATCGTAGCAATAGAGTTCTAATGCTTCTTAAAACGAGATATTGCATCTCATATCTATGTTTCATGATAAGATATAATATTCATTGCGAAGTGTTATGCATTCCTCGTCTACACTTCAAATGAATGTGAATGCGATACTTCCTCGCTAGGAAATAGCGTTTGCAGATGTCTACGTATCGTAGCAATAGCTTTCTAATGCTTCTTAAAACGCGATATCGCATCTCATATCTATGTTTCATGGTAAGATATAATATGATTTGCGAAGTGTTATGTATTCCTCGTCCACACTTCAAATGAATGTGAATGCGACACTTCCTCGCTAGGAAATAGCGTTTGCAGATGTCTACGTATCGTAGCAATAGATTTCTAATGCTTCTTAAAACGCGATATCGCATCTCATTTCTGTGTTTCATGGTAAGATATAATATGATTTGCGAAGTGTCATATATTCCTCGTCTACACTTCAAATGAATGTAAATGCGACACTTCCTTCCAAAGAAATAGCGTTTGCAGATGTCTACGTATCGTAGCAATAGGTGTCTAACGCTTCTTAAAACGCGATATCGCATCTCATTTCTATGTTTCATGGTAAGATATAATATGATTTGCGAAGTGTCATATATTCCTCGTCTACACTTCAAATGAATGTAAATGCGACACTTCCTTGCAAGGAAATAGCGTTTGCAGATGTCTACTTATCGTAGGGATGGATTTCTAAAGCTTCTTAAAACGTGATATCGCATCTCATATCTATGTTTCAAGATAGGATATAATATTCATTGCGAAGTGTTATGCATTCCTCGTCTACACTTCAAATGAATGTAAATGCGACACTTCCTTCCAAAGAAATAGCGTTTGCAGATGTCTACGTATAGTAGCAATAGATGTCTAATGCTTCTTAAAACGCGATATCGCATCTCATTTCTATGTTTTATGGTAAGATATAATATGACTTGCGAAGTGTCATATACTCCTCGTCTACACTTCAAATGAAAGTAAATGCGACACTTCCTTGCTAGGAAATAGCGTCTGCAGATGTCTACGTATCGTAGCAATAGAGTTGTAATGCTTCTTAAAACGCGATATCGCATCTCATTTCTATGTTTCATGGTAAGATGTAATATGATTTGCGAAGTGTTATGTATTCCTCGTCTACACTTCAAATGAATGTAAATGCGACACTTCCTTGCAAGGAAATAACGTTTGCAGATGTCTACGTATCGAAGCATAGAGTTCAAATGCTTCTTAAAACGAGATATTGCATCTCATATCTATGTTTCATGATAAGATATAATATTCATTGCGAAGTGTTATGCATTCCTCGTCTACACTTCAAATGAATGTAAATGCGACACTTCCTTGCAAAGAAATAGCGTTTGCAGATGTCTACGTATCGTAGCAATAGGTTTCTAATGCCTCTTAAAACGCGATATCGCATCTGATTTCTATGTTTCATGGTAAGATATAATATGATTTGCGAAGTTTCATGTATTCCTCGTCTACACTTCAAATTAATGTAAATGCGACACTTCCTTGCAAGGAAATAGCGTTTGCAGATGTCTACGTATCGTAGCAATAGCTTTCTAATGCTTCTTAAAACGCGATATCACATCTAATTTCTATGTATCATGGTAAGATATAATATGATTTGCGAAGTGCTACGTATTCCTCGTCTACACTTCATATGAATGTGAATGCGACGCTTCCTCGCTAGGAAATAGCGATTGCAGATGTCTACGTATCGTAGCAATAGAGTTCATATGATTCTTAAAACGCGATATCGCATCTCATTTCTATGTTTCATGGTAAGATATAACATGATTTGCGAAGTGTCATGTATTCCACGTCTACACTTCAAATGAATGTGAATGCGATACTTCCTCGCTAGGAAATAGCGTTTGCAGATGTCTACGTATCGTAGCAATTGCTTTCTAATGCTTCTTAAAACGCGATATCGCATCTCATTTCTATGTTTCATGGTAAGATATAATATTATTTGCGAAGTGTCATGTATTCCTCGTCTACACTTCAAATGAATGTGAATGCGATACTCCCTCGCTAGGAAATAGCGTTTGCAGATGTCTACGTATCGTAGCAATAACTTTCTAATTCTTCTTAAAACGCGATATCGCATCTCATTTCTATGTTCCATGGTGAGATATAATATGATTTGCGAAGTGTCATGTATTCGTCGTCTACACTTCAAATGAATGTAAATGCGACACTTCCTTGCTAGGAAGTAGCGTCTGCAGATGTCTAGGTATCGTAGCAATAGTGTTCTAATGCTTCTTAAAACGCGATATTGCACCTCATATCTGTGTTTCATGATAAGATATAATATTCATTGCAAGTGCTATGCATTCCTCGTCTACGATTCAAATGAAAGTAAATGCGACACTTCCTTGCAAGGAAATAACGATTGCAGATGTCTACGTATCGTAGCAATAACTTTCTAATGCTTCTTAAAACGCGATATCGCATCTCATTTCTATGTTTCATGGTAAGATATAATATGATTTGCGAAGTGTTATGTATTCCTCGTCTACACTTCAAATGAATGTAAATGCGACACTTCCTTCCAAAGAAATAGCGTTTGCAGATGTCTACGTATAGTAGCAATAGATGTCTAATGCTTCTTAAAACGCGATATCGCATCTCATTTCTATGTTTCATGGTAAGATATAATATGACTTGCGAAGTGTCATATATTCCTCGTCTACACTTCAAATGAAAGTAAATGCGACACTTCCTTGCTAGGAAATAGCGTCTGCAGATGTCTACCTATCGTAGCAATAGTGTTCTAATGCTTCTTAAAGCGCGATATCGCATCTCATTTCTATGTTTCATCGTAAGATATAATATGATTAGCGAAGTGTTATGTATTCCTCGTCTACACTTCAAATGAATGAAAATGCGACACTTCCTTGCCAGGAAATAGCGTTTGCAGATGTCTACGTATCGTAGCAATAGCTTTCTAATGCCTCTTAAAAAGCGATATCGCATCTAATTTCTATGTTTCATGGTAAGATATAATATGATTTGCGAAGTGCTACGTATTCCTCGTCTACACTTCAAATGAATGTGAATGCGACACTTCCTCGCTAGGAAATAGCGATTGCAGATGTCTACGTATCGTAGCAATAGAGTTCATATGATTCTTAAAACGCGATATCGCATCTCATTTCTATATTTCATGGTAAGATATAATATTATTTGCGAAGTGTCATGTATTCCTCGTCTACACTTCAAATGAATGTGAATGCGATACTTCCTCGCTAGGAAATAGCGTTTGCAGATGTCTACGTATCGTAGCAATAGCTTTCTAATGATTCTTAAAACGCGATATCGCATCTCATTTCTATGTTTCATGGTAAGATATAATATGATTTGCGAAGTGTTATGTATTCCTCGTCTACACTTCAAATCAATGTGAATGCGACATTTCCTTGCCAGGAAATAGCGTTTGCAAATGTCTACCTATCGTAGCAATAGTGTTCTAATGCTTCTTAAAACGCGATATCGCATCTCATTTCTATGTTTCATGGTAAGATGTAATATGATTTGCGAAGTGTTATGTATTCCTCGTCTACACTTCAAATGAATGTAAATGCGACACTTCCTTGCAAGGAAATAGCGTTTGCAGATGTCTACGTATCGAAGCATAGAGTTCAAATACTTCTTAAAACGAAATATTGTATCTCATATATATGTTTCATGATAAGATATAATATTCATTGCGAAGTGTTATGCATTCCTCGTCTACGATTCAAATGAAAGTAAATGCGACACTTCCTTGCATGGAAATAACGATTGCAGATGTCTACGTATCGTAGCAATAGAGTTCATATGATTCTTAAAACGCGATATCGCATTTCATTTCTATGTTTCATGGTAAGATATAACATGATTTGCGAAGTGTTATGTATTCCTCGTCTACGCTTCAAATGAATGTGAATGCGATACTTCCTCGCTAGGAAATAGCGTTTGCAGATGTCTACGTATCGTAGCAATAGCTTTCTAATGCTTCTTAAAACGCTATATCGCATCTCATTTCTATGTTCCATGGTAAGATATAATATGATTTGCGAAGTGTCATGTATTCCTCGTCTACACTTCAAATGAATGTAAATGCGACACTTCCTAGCTAGGAAGTAGCAAGGAAGTAGGTATCGTAGCAATAGAGTTCTAATGCTTCTTAAAACGAGATATTGCATCTCATATCTATGTTTCATGATAAGATATAATATTCATTGCGAAGTGTTATGCATTCCTCGTCTACACTTCAAATGAATGTGAATGCGATACTTCCTCGCTAGGAAATAGCGTTTGCAGATGTCTACGTATCGTAGCAATAGAGTTCATATGATTCTTAAAACGCGATATCGCATCTCATTTCTATGTTTCATGGTAAGATATAACATGATTTGCGAAGTGTCATGTATTCCACGTCTACACTTCAAATGAATGTGAATGCGATACTTCCTCGCTAGGAAATAGCGTTTGCAGATGTCTACGTATCGTAGCAATTGCTTTCTAATGCTTCTTAAAACGCGATATCGCATCTCATTTCTATGTTTCATGGTAAGATATAATATTATTTGCGAAGTGTCATGTATTCCTCGTCTACACTTCAAATGAATGTGAATGCGATACTTCCTCGCTAGGAAATATCGTTTGCAGATGTCTACGTATCGTAGCAATAACTTTCTAATTCTTCTTAAAACGCGATATCGCATCTCATTTCTATGTTCCATGGTGAGATATAATATGATTTGCGAAGTGTCATGTATTCCTCGTCTACACTTCAAATGAATGTAAATGCGACACTTCCTTGCTAGGAAGTAGCGTCTGCAGATGTCTAGGTATCGTAGCAATAGTGTTCTAATGCTCCTTAAAACGCGATATTGCACCTCATATCTGTGTTTCATGATAAGATATAATATTCATTGCGAAGTGCTATGCATTCCTCGTCTACGATTCAAATGAAAGTAAATGCGACACTTCCTTGCAAGGAAATAACGATTGCAGATGTCTACGTATCGTAGCAATAGCTTTCTAATGCTTCTTAAAACGCGATATCGCATCTCATTTCTATGTTTCATGGTAAGATATAATATGACTTGCGAAGTGTTATGTATTCCTCGTCTACACTTCAAATGAATGTAAATGCGACACTTCCTTCCAAAGAAATAGCGTTTGCAGATGTCTACGTATAGTAGCAATAGATGTCTAATGCTTCTTAAAACGCGATATCGCATCTCATTTCTATGTTTCATGGTAAGATATAATATGACTTGCGAAGTGTCATATATTCCTCGTCTACACTTCAAATGAAAGTAAATGCGACACTTCCTTGCTAGGAAATAGCGTCTGCAGATGTCTACCTATCGTAGCAATAGTGTTCTAATGCTTCTTATAGCGCGATATCGCATCTCATTTCTATGTTTCATGGTAAGATATAATATGATTAGCGAAGTGTTATGTATTCCTCGTCTACACATCAAATGAATGAAAATGCGACACTTCCTCGCTAGGAAATAGCGTTTGCAGATGTCTACGTATCGTAGCAATAGAGTTCATATGATTCTTAAAACGCGATATCGCATCTCATTTCTATGTTTCATGGTAAGATATAATATTATTTGCGAAGTGTCATGTATTCCTCGTCTACACTTCAAATGAATGTGAATGCGATACTTCCTCGCTAGGAAATAGCGTTTGCAGATGTCTACGTATCGTAGCAATAGCTTTCTAATGTTTCTTAAAACGCGATATCGCATCTCATTTCTATGTTTCATGGTAAGATATAATATTAATTGCGAAGTGTCATGTATTCCTCGTCTACACTTCAAATGAATGTGAATGCGATACTTCCTCGCTAGGAAATAGCGTTTGCAGATGTCTACGTATCGTAGCAATAGCTTTCTAATGATTCTTAAAACGCGATATCGCATCTCATTTCTATGTTTCATGGTAAGATATAATATGATTTGCGAAGTGTTATGTATTCCTCGTATACACTTCAAATGAATGTGAATGCGACATTTCCTTGCCAGGAAATAGCGTTTGCAAATGTCTACCTATCGCAGCAATAGTGTTCTAATGCTTCTTAAAACGCGATATCGCATCTCATTTCTATGTTTCATGGTAAGATGTAATATGATTTGCGAAGTGTTATGTATTCCTCGTCTACACTTCAAATGAATGTAAATGCGACACTTCCTTGCAAGGAAATAGCGTTTGCAGATGTCTACGTATCGAAGCATAGAGTTCAAATACTTCTTAAAACGAAATATTGTATCGCATATATATGTTTCATGATAAGATATAATATTCATTGCGAAGTGTTATGCATTCCTCATCTACACTTCAAATGAATGTAAATGCGACACTTCCTTCCAAAGAAATAGCGTTTGCAGATGTCTACGTATCGTAGCAATAGGTTTCTAATGCTTCTTAAAACGCGATATCGCATCTCATTTCTATGTTTCATGGTAAGATATAATATGATTTGCGAAGTTTCATGTATTCCTCGTCTACACTTCAAATGAATGTAAATGCGACACTTCCTTGCAAGGAAATAGCGTTTGCAGATGTCTACGTATCGCAGTAATAGCTTTCTAATGCTTCTTAAAACGCGATATCGCATCTAATTTCTATGTTTCATGATAAGATATAATATGATTTGCGAAGTGCTACGTATTCCTCGTCTACACTTCAAATGAATGTGAATGCGACACTTCCTCGCTAGGAAATAGCGATTGCAGATGTCTACGTATCGTAGCAATAGAGTTCATATGATTCTTAAAACGCGATATCGCATCTCATTTCTATGTCTCATGGTAAGATATAACATGATTTGCGAAGTGTCATGTATTCCTCGTCTACACTTCAAATGAATGTGAATGCGACACTTCCTTGCTAGGAAATAGCGTCTGCAGATGTCTAGGTATCGTAGCAATAGAGTTGTAATGCTTCTTAAAACGCGATATCGCATCTCATTTCTATGTTTCATGGTAAGATGTAATATGATTTGCGAAGTGTTATGTATTCCTCGTCAACACTTCAAATGAATGTAAATGCGACACTTCCTTGCAAGGAAATAGCGTTTGCAGATGTCTACGTATCGAAGCATAGAGTTCAAATGCTTCTTAAAACGAGATATTGTATCTCATATCTATGTTTCATGATAAGATATAATATTGATTGCGAAGTGTTATGCATTCCTCGTCTACACTTCAAATGAATGTAAATGCGACACTTCCTTGCAAAGAAATAGCGTTTGCAGATGTCTACGTATCGTTGCAATAGGTTTCTAATGCTTCTTAAAACGCGATATCGCATCTCACTTCTATGTTTCATGGTAAGATATAATATGATTTGCGAAGTTTCATGTATTCCTCGTCTACACTTCAAATGAATGTAAATGCGACACTTCCTTGCAAGGAAATAGCGTTTGCAGATGTCTACGTATCGCAGTAATAGCTTTCTAATGCTTCTTAAAACGCGATATCGCATCTAATTTCTATGTTTCATGATAAGATATAATATGATTTGCGAAGTGCTACGTATTCCTCGTCTACACTTCAAATGAATGTGAATGCGACACTTCCTCGCTAGGAAATAGCGATTGCAGATGTCTACGTATCGTAGCAATAGAGTTCATATGATTCTTAAAACGCGATATCGCATCTCATTTCTATGTCTCATGGTAAGATATAACATGATTTGCGAAGTGTCATGTATTCCTCGTCTACACTTCAAATGAATGTGAATGCGACACTTCCTTGCTAGGAAATAGCGTCTGCAGATGTCTAGGTATCGTAGCAATAGAGTTGTAATGCTTCTTAAAACGCGATATCGCATCTCATTTCTATGTTTCATGGTAAGATGTAATATGATTTGCGAAGTGTTATGTATTCCTCGTCAACACTTCAAATGAATGTAAATGCGACACTTCCTTGCAAGGAAATAGCGTTTGCAGATGTCTACGTATCGAAGCATAGAGTTCAAATGCTTCTTAAAACGAGATATTGTATCTCATATCTATGTTTCATGATAAGATATAATATTGATTGCGAAGTGTTATGCATTCCTCGTCTACACTTCAAATGAATGTAAATGCGACACTTCCTTGCAAAGAAATAGCGTTTGCAGATGTCTACGTATCGTTGCAATAGGTTTCTAATGCTTCTTAAAACGCGATATCGCATCTCACTTCTATGTTTCATGGTAAGATATAATATGATTTGCGAAGTTTCATGTATTCCTCGTCTACACTTCAAATGAATGTAAATGCGACACTTCCTTGCAAGGAAATAGCGTTTGCAGATGTCTACGTATCGCAGCAATAGCTTTCTGATGCATCTTAAAACGCGATATCGCATCTAATTTCTATGTTTCATGGTAAGATATAATATGATTTGCGAAGTGCTACGTATTCCTCGTCTACACTTCAAATGAATGTGAATGCGACACTTCCTCGCTAGGAAATAGCGATTGCAGACGTCTACGTATCGTAGCAATAGAGTTCATATGATTCTTAAAACGCGATATCGCATTTCATTTCTATGTTTCATGGTAAGATATAACATGATTTGCGAAGTGTTATGTATTCCTCGTCTACGCTTCAAATGAATGTGAATGCGATACTTCCTCGCTAGGAAATAGCGTTTGCAGATGTCTACGTATCGTAGCAATAGCTTTCTAATGCTTCTTAAAACGCTATATCGCATCTCATTTCTATGTTTCATGGTAAGATATAATATTATTTGCGAAGTGTCATGTATTCCTCGTCTACACTTCAAATGAATGTGAATGCGATACTTCCTCGCTAGGAAATAGCGTTTGCAGATGTCTACGTATCGTAGCAATAGCTTTCTAATGATTCTTAAAACGCGATATCGCATCTCATTTCTATGTTTCATGGTAAGATATAATATGATTTGCGAAGTGTTATGTATTCCTCGTCTACACTTCAAATGAATGTGAATGCGATACTTCCTCGCTAGGAAATAGCGTTTGCAGATGTCTACGTATCGTAGCATTAGCTTTCTAATGCTTCTTAAAACGCGATATCGCATCTCATATCTATATTTCATGGTAAGATATAATATGATTTGCGAAGTGTTACGTATTCCTCGTCCACACTTCAAATGAATGTGAATGCGATACTTCCTCGCTAGGAAAGAGCGTTTGCAGATATCTACGTATCGTAGCAATAGGTTTCTAATGCTACTTAAAACGCGATATCGCATCTCATTTCTATGTTTCATGGTAAGATATAATATGATTTGCGAAGTTTCATGTATTCCTCGTCTACACTTCAAATGAATGTAAATGCGACACTTCCTTGCAAGGAAATAGCGTTTGCAGATGTCTACGTATCGTAGCAATAGCTTTCTAATGCTTCTTAAAACGCGATATCGCATCTAATTTCTATGTTTCATGGTAAGATATAATATGATTTGCGAAGTGCTACGTATTCCTCGTCTACACTTCAAATGAATGTGAATGCGACACTTCCTCGCTAGGAAATAGCGATTGCAGATGTCTAGGTATCGTAGCAATAGAGTTCATATGATTCTTAAAACGCGATATCGCATCTCATTTCTATGTTTCATGGTAAGATATAACATGATTTGCGAAGTGTCATGTACTCCTCGTCTACACTTCAAATGAATGTGAATGCGATACTTCCTCGCTAGGAAATAGCGTTTGCAGATGTCTACGTATCGTAGCAATAGCTTTCTAATGCTTCTTAAAACGCGATATCGCATCTCATTTCTATGTTTCATGGTAAGATATAATATTATTTGCGAAGTGTCATGTATTCCTCGTCTACACTTCAAATGAATGTGAATGCGATACTTCCCCGCTAGGAAATAGCGTTTGCAGATGTCTACGTATCGTAGCAATAGCTTTCTAATGATTCTTAAAACGCGATATCGCATCTCATTTCTATGTTTCATGGTAAGATATAATATGATTTGCGAAGTGTTATGTATTCCTCGTCTACACTTCAAATGTTTGTAAATGCGACATTTCCTTGCCAGGAAATAGCGTTTGCAAATGTCTACCTATCGTAGCAATAGTGTTCTAATGCTTCTTAAAACGCGATATCGCATCTCATTTCTATGTTTTATGGTAAGATATGATATGATTTGCGAAGTGTTATGTATTCCTCGTCTACACTTCAAATGAATGTGAATGCGATACTTCCTCGCTAGGAAATAGCGTTTGCAGATGTCTACGTATCGTAGCATTAGCTTTCTAATGCTTCTTAAAACGCGATATCGCATCTCATATCTATGTTTCATGGTAAGATATAATATGATTTGCGAAGTGTTATGTATTCCTCGTCCACACTTCAAATGAATGTGAATGCGACACTTCCTTGCCAGGACATAGCGTTTGCAGATGTCTACGTATCGTAGCAATAGAGTTCATATGATTCTTAAAACGCGATATCGCATCTCATTTCTATGTTTCATGGTAAGATATAACATCAATTGCGAAATGTTATGTATTCCTCGTCTACAATTCAAATGAATGTAAATGCGACTCCTTCCTCGCTAGGAAATAGCGTTTGCAGATGTCTACGTATCGTAGCAATAGCTTTCTAATGCTTCTTAAAACGCGATATCGCATCTCATTTCTATGTTTCATGGTAAGATATAATATGATTTGCGAAGTGTTATGTATTCCTCGTCTACACTTCAAATGAATGTAAATGCGATACTTCCTAGCTAGGAAATAGCGTTTGCAGATGTCTACGTGTCGTAGCAATAGCTTTCTAATGCTTCTTAAAACGCGATATCGCATCTCATTCCTATGTTCCATGGTAAGATATAATAGGATTTGCGAAGTGTCATGTATTCCTCGTCTACACTTCAAATGAATGTAAATGCGACACTTCCTTGCTAGGAAGTAGCGTCTGCAGATGTCTAGGTATCGTAGCAATAGAGTTCATATGATCCTTAAAATGCGATATCGTATCTCATTTCTATGTTTCATGGTAAGATATAACATGATTTGCGAAGTGTTATGTATTCCTCGTCTACACTTCAAATGAATGTGAATGCGATACTTCCTCGCTAGGAAATAGCGTTTGCAGATGTCTACGTATCGTAGCATTAGCTTTCTAATGCTTCTTAAAACGCGATATCGCATCTCATATCTATGTTTCATGGTAAGATACAATATGATTTGCGAAGTGTTATGTATTCCTCGTCCACACTTCAAATGAATGTGAATGCGAAACCTCCTCGCTGGGAAATAGCGTTTGCAGATGTCTACGTATCGTAGCAATAGAGTTCATATGATTCTTAAAACGCGATATCGCATCTCATTTCTATGTTTCATGGTAAGATATAACATGATTTGCGAAGTGTTATGTATTCCTCGTCTACACTTCAAATGAATGTGAATGCGTTACTTCCTCGCTAGGAAATAGCGTTTGCAGATGTCTACGTATCGTAGCAATAGCTTTCCAATGCTTCTTAAAACGCGATATGGCATCTCATTTCTATGTTTCATGGTAAGATATAATGTGATTTGCGAAGTGTTATGTATTCCTCCTCTACACTTCAAATGAATGTAAATGCGACACTTCCTTGCCAGGAAATAGCGTTTGCAAATGTCTACCTATCGTAGCAATAGTGTTCTAATGCGTCTTAAAACGAGATATCGCATCTCATTTCTATGTTTCATGGTAAGATATAATATGATTTGCGAAGTGTTATGTATTCCTCGTCTACACTTCAAATGAATGTAAATGCGACACTTCCTTGCAAGGAAATAGCGTTTGCTGATGTCCTCGTATCGAAGCAATAGAGTTCAAATGCTACTTAAAACGAAACATTGCATCTCATATCTATGTTTCATGATAAGATATAATATGATTTGCGAAGTGTTATGTATTCCTCGTCCACACTTCAAATGAATGTGAATGCGACACTTCCTCGCTAGGAAATGGCGTTTGCAGATGTCTACGTATCGTAGCAATATATTTCTAATCCTTCTTAAAACGCGATATCGCATCTCATTTCTATGTTTCATGGTAAGATATAATATGATTTGCGAAGTGTTATGCATTCCTCGTCTACGATTCAAATGAATGTAAATGCGACACTTAGTTGCAAGGAAATAGCGTTTGCAGATGTCTACCTATCGTAGGAATAGAGTTCTTATGATTCTTAAAATGCGATATCGTATCTCATTTCTATGTTTCATGGTAAGATATAACATGATTTGCGAAGTGTTATGTATTCCTCGTCTACACTTCAAATGAATGTGAATGCGATACTTCCTCGCTAGGAAATAGCGTTTGCAGATGTCTACGTATCGTAGCTATAGCTTTCTAATGCTTCTTAAAACGCGATATCGCATCTCATTTCAATGTTTCATGGTAAGATATAATATGATTTGCCTAAGTGTTATGTATTCCTCGTCTACACTTCAAGTGAATGTAATTGCGACACATCCTTGCAAGGAAATAGCGTTTGCATATGTCTACGTATCGAAGCAATAGAGTTCAAATGCTTCTTAAAACGAGAAATTGCATCTCATATCTATGTTTCATGATAAGATATAATATTCATTGGGAAGTGTTATGCATTCCTCGTCTACGATTCAAATGAAAGTAAATGCGACACTTCCTTGCAAGGAATTAACGATTGCAGATGTCTACGTATCGTAGCAATAGAGTTCATATGATTCTTAAAACGCGATATCGCATCTCATTTCTATGCTTCATGGTAAGATATAACATGATTTGCGAAGTGTTATGTATTCCTCGTCTACACTTCAAATGAATGTGAATGCGATACTTCCTCGCTAGGTAATAGCGTTTGCTGATGTCTACGTATCGTAGCAATAGAGTTCAAATGCTTCTTAAAACGAGATATTGCATCTCATATCTATGTTTCATGATAAGATATAATATTCATTGCGAAGTGTTATGCATTCCTCGTATGCGATTCAAATGATTGTAAATGCGACACTTCCTTGCAAGGAAATAGCGTTTGCAGTTGTCTACGTATCGTAGCAATAGAGTTCTTATGATTCTTAAAACGCGATATCGCATCTCATTTCTATCTTTCATGGTAAGATATAATATGATTTGCGAAGTGTTATGTATTCCTCGTCTACACTTCTAATGAATGTAAATGCGACACTTCCTTGCAAGGAAATAGCGTTTGCAAATGTCTACCTATCGTAGCAATAGTGCTCTAATGCTTCTTAAAACGCGATATCGCATCTCATTTCTATGTTTCATGGTAAGATATAACATGATTTGCGAAGTGTTATGTATTCCTCGTCTACACATCAAATGAATGTGAATGCGATGCTTCGCCGCTAGGAAATAGCGTTTGCAGATGTCTACGTATCGTAGCATTAGATTTCTAATGCTTCTTAAAACGCGATACCGCATCTCATATCTATGTTTCATGGTAAGATATAATATGATTTGCGAAGTGTTATGTGTTCCTCGTCTACACTTCAAATGAACGTGAATGCGACACTTCCTCGCTAGGAAGTAGCGTTTGCAGATGTCTACGTATCGTAGCAATAGATTTCTAATGCTTCTTAAAACGCGATATCGCATCTCATTTCTATGTTTCATGGTAAGATATAACATGATTTGCGAAGTGTTATGTATTCCTCGTCTACACTTCAAATGAATGTGAATGCGATACTTCCTCGCTAGGAAATAGCGTTTGCAGATGTCTACGTATCGTAGCAATAGAGTTCATATGATTCTTAAAACGCGATATCGCATCTCATTTCTATGCTTCATGGTAAGATATAACATGATTTGCGAAGTGTTATGTATTCCTCGTCTACACTTCAAATGAATGTGAATGCGATACTTCCTCGCTAGGTAATAGCGTTTGCTGATGTCTACGTATCGTAGCAATAGAGTTCAAATGCTTCTTAAAACGAGATATTGCATCTCATATCTATGTTTCATGATAAGATATAATATTCATTGCGAAGTGTTATGTATTCCTCGTCTACACTTCAAATGAATGTGAATGCGACACTTCCTCGCTAGGAAATAGCGTTTGCAGATGTCTACGTATCGTAGCAGTATATTTCTAATGCTTCTTAGAACGCGATATCGCAACTCATTTCTATGTTTCATGGTAAGATATAACATGATTTGCGAAGTGTTATGTATTCCTCGCCTACACTTCAAATGAATGTGAATGCGATTCTTCCACGCTAGGAAATAGCGTTTGCAGATGTCTACGTATCGTAGCAATAGCTTTCTAACGCTTCTTAAAACGCGATATCGCATCTCATTTCTATGTTTCATGGTAAGATATAATATGATTTGCGAAGTGTTATGTATTCCTCGTCCACACTTCAAATGAATGTGAATGCGACACTTCCTCGCTAGGAAATAGCGTCTGCAGATGTGTACGTATCGTAGCAATAGAGTTTATATGATTCTTAAAACGCGATATCGCATCTCATTTCTATGTTTCATGGTAAGATATAACATGATTTGCGAAGTGTTATGTATTCCTCGTCTACACTTCAAATGAATGTGAATGCGATACTTCCTTGCTAGGAAATAGCGTTTGCAGATGTCTACGTATCGTAGCTATAGCTTTCTAATGCTTCTTAAAACGCGATATCGCATCTCATTTCAATGTTTCATGGTAAGATATAATATGATTTGCCTAAGTGTTATGTATTCCTCGTCTACACTTCAAGTGAATGTAATTGCGACACATCCTTGCAAGGAAATAGCGTTTGCATATGTCTACGTATCGAAGCAATAGAGTTCAAATGCTTCTTAAAACGAGAAATTGCATCTCATATCTATGTTTCATGATAAGATATAATATTCATTGGGAAGTGTTATGCATTCCTCGTCTACGATTCAAATGAAAGTAAATGCGACACTTCCTTGCAAGGAATTAACGATTGCAGATGTCTACGTATCGTAGCAATAGAGTTCATATGATTCTTAAAACGCGATATCGCATCTCATTTCTATGCTTCATGGTAAGATATAACATGATTTGCGAAGTGTTATGTATTCCTCGTCTACACTTCAAATGAATGTGAATGCGATACTTCCTCGCTAGGTAATAGCGTTTGCTGATGTCTACGTATCGTAGCAATAGAGCTCAAATGCTTCTTAAAACGAGATATTGCATCTCATATCTATGTTTCATGATAAGATATAATATTCATTGCGAAGTGTTATGCATTCCTCGTACGCGATTCAAATGAATGTAAATGCGACACTTCCTTGCAAGGAAATAGCGTTTGCAGTTGTCTACGTATCGTAGCAATAGTGTTCTTATGATTCTTAAAACGCGATATCGCATCTCATTTCTATCTTTCATGGTAAGATATAATATGATTTGCGAAGTGCTATGTATTCCTCGTCTACACTTCTAATGAATGTAAATGCGACACTTCCTTGCAAGGAAATAGCGTTTGCAAATGTCTACCTATCGTAGCAATAGTGCTCTAATGCTTCTTAAAACGCGATATCGCATCTCATTTCTATGTTTCATGGTAAGATATAACATGATTTGCGAAGTGTTATGTATTCCTCGTCTACACATCAAATGAATGTGAATGCGATACTTCGCCGCTAGGAAATAGCGTTTGCAGATGTCTACGTATCGTAGCATTAGCTTTCTAATGCTTCTTAAAACGCGATACCGCATCTCATATCTATGTTTCATGGTAAGATATAATATGATTTGCGAAGTGTTATGTGTTCCTCGTCTACACTTCAAATGAACGTGAATGCGACACTTCCTCGCTAGGAAGTAGCGTTTGCAGATGTCTACGTATCGTAGCAATAGATTTCTAATGCTTCTTAAAACGCGATATCGCATCTCATTTCTATGTTTCATGGTAAGATATAACATGATTTGCGAAGTGTTATGTATTCCTCGTCTACACTTCAAATGAATGTGAATGCGATACTTCCTCGCTAGGAAATAGCGTTTGCAGATGTCTACGTATCGTAGCAATAGAGTTCATATGATTCTTAAAACGCGATATCGCATCTCATTTCTATGCTTCATGGTAAGATATAACATGATTTGCGAAGTGTTATGTATTCCTCGTCTACACTTCAAATGAATGTGAATGCGATACTTCCTCGCTAGGTAATAGCGTTTGCTGATGTCTACGTATCGTAGCAATAGAGTTCAAATGCTTCTTAAAACGAGATATTGCATCTCATATCTATGTTTCATGATAAGATATAATATTCATTGCGAAGTGTTATGTATTCCTCGTCTACACTTCAAATGAATGTGAATGCGATACTTCCTCGCTAGGTAATAGCGTTTGCTGATGTCTACGTATCGTAGCAATAGAGTTCAAATGCTTCTTAAAACAAGATATTGCATCTCATATCTATGTTTCATGATAAGATATAATATTCATTGCGAAGTGTTATGCATTCCTCGTATGCGATTCAAATGAATGTAAATGCGACACTTCCTTGCAAGGAAATAGCGTTTGCAGTTGTCTACGTATCGTAGCAATAGAGTTCTTATGATTCTTAAAACGCGATATCGCATCTCATTTCTATCTTTCATGGTAAGATATAATATGATTTGCGAAGTGTTATGTATTCCTCGTCTACACTTCTAATGAATGTAAATGCGACACTTCCTTGCAAGGAAATAGCGTTTGCAAATGTCTACCTATCGTAGCAATAGTGCTCTAATGCTTCTTAAAACGCGATATCGCATCTCATTTCTATGTTTCATGGTAAGATATAACATGATTTGCGAAGTGTTATGTATTCCTCGTCTACACATCAAATGAAAGTGAATGCGATACTTCGCCGCTAGGAAATAGCGTTTGCAGATGTCTACGTATCGTAGCATTAGCTTTCTAATGCTTCTTAAAACGCGATACCGCATCTCATATCTATGTTTCATGGTAAGATATAATATGATTTGCGAAGTGTTATGTGTTCCTCGTCTACACTTCAAATGAACGTGAATGCGACACTTCCTCGCTAGGAAGTAGCGTTTGCAGATGTCTACGTATCGTAGCAATAGATTTCTAATGCTTCTTAAAACGCGATATCGCATCTCATTTCTATGTTTCATGGTAAGATATAACATGATTTGCGAAGTGTTATGTATTCCTCGTCTACACTTCAAATGAATGTGAATGCGATACTTCCTCGCTAGGAAATAGCGTTTGCAGATGTCTACGTATCGTAGAAATAGAGTTCATATGATTCTTAAAACGCGATATCGCATCTCATTTCTATGTTTCATGGTAAGATATAATATGATTTGCGAAGTGTCATGTATTCCCCGTCTACACTTCAAATGAATGTAAATGCGACACTTCCTTGCTAGGAAATAGCGTCTGCAGATATCTAGGTATCGTAGCAATAGAGTTCTAATGCTTCTTAAAATGCGATATCGCATCTCATTTCTATGTTTCATGGTAAGACGTAATATGATTTGCGAAGTGTTAAGTATTCCTACTCTACACTTAAAATGAATGTAAATGCGACACTTCCTTGCTAGGAAATAGCGTCTGCAGATGTCTAGGTATCGTAGCAATAGAGTTCTAATGCTTCTTAAAACGCGATATCGCCTCACATTTCTATGTTTCATGGTAAGATGTAATATGATTTGCGAAGTGTTATGTATTCCTCCTCTACACTTCTAATGAATGGGAATGCGACACTTCCTCGCTAGGAAATGGCGTTTGCAGATGTCTACGTATCGTAGCAATAGATTTCTAATGCTTCTTAAAACGCGATATCGCATCTCATTTCTATGTTTCATGGCAAGACGTAATATGATTTGCGAAGTGTTGAGTATTCCTACTCAACACTTCAAATTAATGTAAATGCGACACTTCCTTGCTGGGAAATAGCGTCTGCAGATGTCTAGGTATCGTAGCGATAGTGTTCTAATGCTACTTAAAACGCGATATCGCATCTCATTTCTATGTTTCATGGTAAGATATAATATGATTCGCGAAGTGTCATGTATTCCTCGTCTACACTTCAAATGAATGTAAATGCAACACTTCCTTGCAAGGAAATAGCGTTTGCAGATGTATACGTATCGTAGCAATAGATTTCTAACGCTTCTTAAAACGCGATATCGCATCTCATTTCTCTGTTTCATGGTAAGATATAATATGATTTGCGAAGTGTCATGTATTCCTCGTCTACACTTCAAATGAATGTGAATGCGATACTTCCTTGCTAGGAAGTAGCGTTTGCAGATGTCTACGTATCGTAGCAAAAGCTTTCTAATGCTTCTTAAAACGCGATATCGCATCTCATTTGTATGTTTCATGGTAAGATATAATATGATTTGCGAAGTGTTATGTATTCCTCCTCTACACTTCTAATGAATGTAAATGCGACACCTCCTTGCAAGGAAATAGCGTCTGCAGTTGTCTACCTATCGTAGCAATAGTGTTGTAATGCTTCTTAAAACGAGATATCGCATCTCATTTCTATGTTTCATGGTAAGATATAATATGATTTGCGAAGTATTATGTATTCCTCGTCTACACTTCAAATGAATGTGAATGCGATACTTCCTCGCTAGGAAATAGCGTTTGCAGATGTCTACGTATCGTAGCAATAGCTTTCTAATGCTTCTTAAAACGCGATATCGCATCTCATTTCTATGTTTCATGGTAAGATATAATATGATTTGCGAAGTGTCATGTATTCCTCGTCTACACTTCAAATGAATGTAAATGCGACACTTCCTTGCTAGGAAATAGCGTCTGCAGATATCTAGGTATCGTAGCAATAGAGTTCTAATGCTTCTTAAAACGCGATATCGCATCTCATTTCTATGTTTCATGGCAAGACGTAATATGATTTGCGAAGTGTTGAGTATTCCTACTCTACACTTCAAATGAATGTAAATGCGACACTTCCTTGCTAGGAAATAGCGTCTGCAGATGTCTAGGTATCGTAGCGATAGTGTTCTAATGCTACTTAAAACGCGATATCGCATCTCATTTCTATGTTTCATGGTAAGATATAATATGATTTGCGAAGTGTCATGTATTCCTCGTCTACACTTCAAATGAATGTAAATGCAACACTTCCTTGCAAGGAAATAGCGTTTGCAGATGTATACGTATCGTAGCAATAGATTTCTAACGCTTCTTAAAACGCGATATCGCATCTCATTTCTCTGTTTCATGGTAAGATATAATATGATTTGCGAAGTGTCATGTATTCCTCGTCTACACTTCAAATGAATGTAAATGCGACACTTCCTTGCTAGGAAATAGCGTCTGCAGATATCTAGGTATCGTAGCAATAGAGTTCTAATGCTTCTTAAAATGCGATATCGCATCTCATTTCTATGTTTCATGGTAAGACGTAATATGATTTGCGAAGTGTTAAGTATTCCTACTCTACACTTAAAATGAATGTAAATGCGACTCTTCCTTGCTAGGAAATAGCGTCTGCAGATGTCTAGGTATCGTAGCAATAGAGTTCTAATGCTTCTTAAAACGCGATATCGCATCTCATTTCTATGTTTCATGGTAAGATATAATATGATTTGCGAAGTGTCATGTATTCCTCGTCTACACTTCAAATGAATGTAAATGCAACACTTCCTTGCAAGGAAATAGCGTTTGCAGATGTATACGTATCGTAGCAATAGATTTCTAACGCTTCTTAAAACGCGATATCGCATCTCATTTCTCTGTTTCATGGTAAGATATAATATGATTTGCGAAGTGTCATGTATTCCTCGTCTACACTTCAAATGAATGTGAATGCGATACTTCCTTGCTAGGAAATAGCGTTTGCAGATGTCTACGTATCGTAGCAATAGCTTTCTAATGCTTCTTAAAACGCGATATCGCATCTCATTTGTATGTTTCATGGTAAGATATAATATGATTTGCGAAGTGTTATGTATTCCTCCTCTACACTTCTAATGAATGTAAATGCGACACCTGCTTGCAAGGAAATAGCGTCTGCAGTTGTCTACCTATCGTAGCAATAGTGTTGTAATGCTTCTTAAAACGAGATATCGCATCTCATTTCTATGTTTCATGGTAAGATATAATATGATTTGCGAAGTGTTATGTATTCCTCGTCTACACTTCAAATGAATGTGAATGCGATACTTCCTCGCTAGGAAATAGCGTTTGCAGATGTCTACGTATCGTAGCAATAGCTTTCTAATGCTTCTTAAAACGCGATATCGCATCTCATTTCTATGTTTCATGGTAAGATATAATATGATTTGCGAAGTGTCATGTATTCCTCGTCTACACTTCAAATGAATGTAAATGCGACACTTCCTTGCTAGGAAATAGCGTCTGCAGATATCTAGGTATCGTAGCAATAGAGTTCTAATGCTTCTTAAAACGCGATATCGCATCTCATTTCTATGTTTCATGGCAAGACGTAATATGATTTGCGAAGTGTTGAGTATTCCTACTCTACACTTCAAATGAATGTAAATGCGACACTTCCTTGCTGGGAAATAGCGTCTGCAGATGTCTAGGTATCGTAGCGATAGTGTTCTAATGCTACTTAAAACGCGATATCGCATCTCATTTCTATGTTTCATGGTAAGATATAATATGATTTGCGAAGTGTCATGTATTCCTCGTCTACACTTCAAATGAATGTAAATGCAACACTTCCTTGCAAGGAAATAGCGTTTGCAGATGTATACGTATCGTAGCAATAGATTTCTAACGCTTCTTAAAACGCGATATCGCATATCATTTCTCTGTTTCATGGTAAGATATAATATGATTTGCGAAGTGTCATGTATTCCTCGTCTACACTTCAAATGAATGTGAATGCGATACTTCCTTGCTAGGAAATAGCGTTTGCAGATGTCTACGTATCGTAGCAATAGCTTTCTAATGCTTCTTAAAACGCGATATCGCATCTCATTTGTATGTTTCATGGTAAGATATAATATGATTTGCGAAGTGTTATGTATTCCTCCTCTACACTTCTAATGAATGTAAATGCGACACCTCCTTGCAAGGAAATAGCGTCTGCAGTTGTCTACCTATCGTAGCAATAGTGTTGTAATGCTTCTTAAAACGAGATATCGCATCTCATTTCTATGTTTCATGGTAAGATATAATATGATTTGCGAAGTGTTATGTATTCCTCGTCTACACTTCAAATGAATGTGAATGCGATACTTCCTCGCTAGGAAATAGCGTTTGCAGATGTCTACGTATCGTAGCAATAGCTTTCTAATGCTTCTTAAAACGCGATATCGCATCTCATTTCTATGTTTCATGGTAACATGTAATATGATTTGCGAAGTGTTATGTATTCCTCCTCTACACTTCAAATGAATGTAAATGCGATATTTCCTTGCCAGGTAATAGCGTTTGCAAATGTCTACCTATCGTAGCAATAGTGTTCTAATGCTTCTTAAAACGCGATAGCGCATCTCATTTCTATGTTTCATGGTAATATGTAATATGATTTGCGAAGTGTTATGTATTCCTCCTCTACAATTCAAATGAATGTAAATGCGACACTTCCTTGCTAGGAAATAGCGTCTGCAGATATCTAGGTATCGTAGCAATAGAGTTCTAATGCTTCTTAAAACGCGATATCGCATCTCATTTCTCTGTTTCATGGTAAGATATAATATGATTTGCGAAGTGTCATGCATTCCTCTTCTACACTTCAAATGAATGTAAATGCGACACTTCCTTGCAAGGAAATAGCGTTTGCATATGTCTACGTATCGAAGCAATAGAGTTCAATTGCTTCTTAAAACGAGATATTGCATCTCATATCTATGTTTCATGATAAGATATAATATTCATTGCGAAGTGTTATGCATTCCTCGTATGCGATTCAAATGAATGTAAATGCGACACTTCCTTGCTAGGAAATAGCGTTTGCAGTTGTCTACGTATCGTAGCAATAGAGTTCTAATGCTTCTTAAAACGCGATATCGCATCTCATTTCTATGTTTCACGGCAAGACGTAATATGATTTGCGAAGTGTTGAGTATTCCTACTCTACACTTCAAATGAATGTAAATGCGACACTTCCTTGCTAGGAAATAGCGTCTGCAGATGTCTAGGTATCGTAGCGATAGTGTTCTAATGCTACTTAAAACGCGATATCGCATCTCATTTCTATGTTTCATGGTAAGATATAATATGATTTGCGAAGTGTCATGTATTCCTCGTCTACACTTCAAATGAATGTAAATGCAACACTTCCTTGCAAGGAAATAGCGTTTGCAGATGTATACGTATCGTAGCAATAGATTTCTAACGCTTCTTAAAACGCGATATCGCATCTCATTTCTCTGTTTCATGGTAAGATATAATATGATTTGCGAAGTGTCATGTATTCCTCGTCTACACTTCAAATGAATGTAAATGCGACACTTCCTTGCTAGGAAATAGCGTTTGCAGTTGTCTACGTATCGTAGCAATAGAGTTCTAATGCTTCTTAAAACGCTATATCGCATCTCATTTGTATGTTCCATGGTAAGATATAATATGATTTGCGAAGTGTTATGTATTCCTCCTCTACACTTCTAATGAATGTAAATGCGACACCTCCTTGCAAGGAAATAGCGTCTGCAGTTGTCTACCTATCGTAGCAATAGTGTTGTAATGCTTCTTAAAACGAGATATCGCATCTCATTTCTATGTTTCATGGTAAGATATAATATGATTTGCGAAGTGTTATGTATTCCTCGTCTACACTTCAAATGGATGTGAATGCGATACTTCCTCGCTAGGAAATAGCGTTTGCAGATGTCTACGTATCGTAGCAATAGAGTTCATATGATTCTTAAAACGCGATATCGCATCTCATTTCTATGCTTCATGGTAAGATATAACATGATTTGCGAAGTGTTATGTATTCCTCGTCTACACATCAAATGAATGTGAATGCGATACTTCCTCGCTAGGTAATAGCGTTTGCTGATGTCTACGTATCGTAGCAATAGAGTTCAAATGCTTCTTAAAACGAGATATTGCATCTCATATCTATGTTTCATGATAAGATATAATATTCATTGCGAAGTGTTATGTATTCCTCGTCTACACTTCAAATGAATGTGAATGCGATACTTCCTCGCTAGGAAATAGCGTTTGCAGATGTCTACGTATCGTAGCAATAGCTTTCTAATGCTTCTTAAAACGCGATATCGCATCTCATTTCTGTGTTTCATGGTAAGATATAATATGATTTGCGAAGTGTCATGTATTCCTCGTCTACACTTCAAATGAATGTAAATGCGACACTTCCTTGCTAGGAAATAGCGTCTGCAGATATCTAGGTATCGTAGCAATAGAGTTCTAATGCTTCTTAAAATGCGATATCGCATCTCATTTCTATGTTTCATGGTAAGACGTAATATGATTTGCGAAGTGTTAAGTATTCCTACTCTACACTTAAAATGAATGTAAATGCGACACTTCCTTGCTAGGAAATAGCGTCTGCAGATGTCTAGGTATCGTAGCAATAGAGTTCTAATGCTTCTTAAAACGCGATATCGCCTCACATTTCTATGTTTCATGGTAAGATGTAATATGATTTGCGAAGTGTTATGTATTCCTCCTCTACACTTCAAATGAATGTAAATGCGATATTTCCTTGCCAGGTAACAGCGTTTGCAAATGTCTACCTATCGTAGCAATAGTGCTCTAATGCTTCTTAAAACGCGATATCGCATCTCATTTCTATGTTTCATGGTAAGATATAACATGATTTGCGAAGTGTTATGTATTCCTCGTCTACACATCAAATGAATGTGAATGCGATACTTCGCCGCTAGGAAATAGCGTTTGCAGATGTCTACGTATCGTAGCATTAGCTTTCTAATGCTTCTTAAAACGCGATACCGCATCTCATATCTATGTTTCATGGTAAGATATAATGTGATTTGCGAAGTGTTATGTGTTCCTCGTCTACACTTCAAATGAACGTGAATGCGACACTTCCTCGCTAGGAAGTAGCGTTTGCAGATGTCTACGTATCGTAGCAATAGATTTCTAATGCTTCTTAAAACGCGATATCGCATCTCACTTCTATGTTTCATGGTAAGATATAACATGATTTGCGAAGTGTTATGTATTCCTCGTCTACACTTCAAATGAATGTGAATGCGATACTTCCTCGCTAGGAAATATCGTTTTGCAGATGTCTACGTATCGTAGCAATAGCTTTCTAGTGCTTCTTAAAACGCGATATCGCATCTCATTTCTATGTTTCATGGTGAGATATAATATGATTTGCGAAGTGTTATGTATTCCTCCTCTACACTTCTAATGAATGGGAATGCGACACTTCCTCGCTAGGAAATGGCGTTTGCAGATGTCTACGTATCGTAGCAATAGATTTCTAATGCTTCTTAAAACGCGATATCGCATCTCATTTCTATGTTTCATGGCAAGACGTAATATGATTTGCGAAGTGTTGAGTATTCCTACTCTACACTTCAAATGAATGTAAATGCGACACTTCCTTGCTAGGAAATAGCGTCTGCAGATGTCTAGGTATCGTAGCGATAGTGTTCTAATGCTACTTAAAACGCGATATCGCATCTCATTTCTATGTTTCATGGTAAGATATAATATGATTTGCGAAGTGTCATGTATTCCTCGTCTACACTTCAAATGAATGTAAATGCAACACTTCCTTGCAAGGAAATAGCGTTTGCAGATGTATACGTATCGTAGCAATAGATTTCTAACGCTTCTTAAAACGCGATATCGCATCTCATTTCTCTGTTTCATGGTAAGATATAATATGATTTGCGAAGTGTCATGTATTCCTCGTCTACACTTCAAATGAATGTGAATGCGATACTTCCTTGCTAGGAAATAGCGTTTGCAGATGTCTACGTATCGTAGCAATAGCTTTCTAATGCTTCTTAAAACGCGATATCGCATCTCATTTGTATGTTTCATGGTAAGATATAATATGATTTGCGAAGGGTTATGTATTCCTCCTCTACACTTCTAATGAATGTAAATGCGACACCTCCTTGCAAGGAAATAGCGTCTGCAGTTGTCTACCTATCGTAGCAATAGTGTTGCAATGCTTCTTAAAACGAGATATCGCATCTCATTTCTATGTTTCATGGTAAGATATAATATGATTTGCGAAGTGTCATGTATTCCTCGTCTACACTTCAAATGAATGTAAATGCAACACTTCCTTGCAAGGAAATAGCGTTTGCAGATGTTTACCTATCGTAGCAATAGAGTTCTAATGCTTCTTAAAACGTGATATCGCATCTCATTTCTATGTTTCATGGTAAGATATAATATGATTTGCGAAGTGTTATGTATTCCTCGTCTACACTTCAAATGAATGTAAATGCGACACTTCCTTGCAAGGAAACAGCATTCGCAGATGTCTAGGTATCGTAGCAATAGAGTTCATATGATTCTTAGAACGCGATATCGCATCTCATTTCTATGTTTCATGGTAAGATATAACATGATTTGCGAAGTGTTATGTATTCCTCGTCTACACTTCAAATGAATGTGAATGCGATACTTCCTCGCTAGGAAATAGCGTTTGCAGATGTCTACGTATCGTAGCAATAGCTTTCTAATGCTTCTTAAAACGCGATATCGCATCTCATTTCTATGTTTCATGGTAAGATATAATATGATTTGCGAAGTGTTATGTATTCCTCGTCTACACTTCAAATGAATGTGAATGCGACACTTCCACGCTAGGAAATAGCGTTTGTAAATGTATACGTATCGTAGCAATAGATTTCTAATGCTTCTTAAAACGCGATATCGCATCTCATTTCTCTGTTTCATGGTAAGATATAACATGATTTGCGAAGTGTCATGTATTCCTCGTCTACACTTCAAATGAATGTGAATGCGATACTTCCTCGCTAGGAAATAGCGTTTGCAGATGTCTACGTATCGTAGCAATAGCTTTCTAATGCTTCTTAAAACGCGATATCGCATCTCATTTCTATGTTTCATGGTAAGATATAATATGATTTGCGAAGTGTTATGTATTCCACCTCTACACTTCTAATGAATTTAAATGCGACACCTCCTTGCAAGGAAATAGCGTTTGCAGTTGTCTACCTATCGTAGCAATAGTGTTGTAATGCTTCTTAAAACGAGATATCGCATCTCATTTCTATGTTTCATGGTAAGATATAATATGATTTGCGAAGTGTTATGTATTCCTCGTCTACACTTCAAATGAATGTAAATGCGACACTTCCTTGCAAGGAAATAGCGTTTGCTGATGTCTACGTATCGTAGCAATAGAGTTCAAATGCTTATTAAAACGAGATATTGCATCTCATATCTATGTTTCGTGATAAGATATAATATTCATTGCGAAGTGTTATGCATTCCTCGTATGCGATTCAAATGAATGTAAATGCGACACTTCCTTGCAAGGAAATAGCGTTTGCAGTTGTCTACGTATCGTAGCAATAGAGTTCTTATGATTCTTAAAACGCGATATCGCATCTCATTTCTATCTTTCATGGTAAGATATAATATGATTTGCGAAGTGTTATGTATTCCTCGTCTACACTTCAAATGAATGTGAATGCGACACTTCCTCGCTAGGAAATGGCGTTTGCAGATGTCTACGTATCGTAGCAATAGGTTTCTAATGCTTCTTAAAACGCGATATCGCATCTCATTTCTATGTATCATGGCAAGATATAATATGATTTGCGAAGTGTTATGTATTCCTCGACTACACTTCAAATGAATGTAAATGCGACACTTCCTTGCTAGGAAATAGCG